>NC_051163.1:54212602-54318620 GCF_013339745.2 Dermacentor silvarum
CATTAAAAGGCCACAGGCACTTACTTTAAGACTACCAAAGAAACAATTATCCACGCCAGAAGGCTACATTTCTACATGGCAGACAAATATCCTAACACACAATGTGCAGACTGCAATGCACCACTCGACTTAGTACACATGCTCTGGTCGTGCAACCAAACCAACGAAAGTTTCACCAATGATCGGGGCAGGCTGAAGACAGCGATTCACAGCCCGGACCTGACCGAGCAACTATAGGCCGTCCAGCAAGCCCACGACGCGGCCAAAAGGCTCTGCCTGCCGGTCCCGACGAGGAAGCAGCCCACTTTGTGAGGCAACTGACTACTACAGGACTCGATAAATGTTTTCCATCCAATCATCAACACTAACGTCGCACTATCAGATCGTTTGTAGGGCTACAACAGCTGTTTTGTCATCTTTGAACCAGCGCGGAAAACGACGGCAGACCAGAAAAGCGCTTCACCCGAAAGGCGCAGCATTCATTGCGATAGCAAATTATTATCAATTGCATAAACTGCTATAAACATTCGCTTAAGAACTAATTATCAAGCACGATGTCAAGCGCCCAAAGGTAAACACGAACACATCTCGCTCGATGACCGCGCGGACACTCGCTGGAAGAACGCTGGCGTGATGAATAGCGGCAGCAAGCGGCGAGCGAATTCTGGTTAGTGCTGCCTTCGCGCTTCAACTCGAAGCACGCATGCGAGAACACAGCACACACGAAACCAACAGCACGAAACCAACAGCACGAAACCAACAGCACGAAACCAACAGCACGAAACCAACAGCACGAAACCAACAGCACGAAACCAACAGCACGAAACCAACACGAAACCAACAGCGCACACGAAACCAACAGCACACGAAACCAACCGTAATTATACGGTTGCTAGCCTCCAAAACCAACGCACGTAGCCTCCAAGATAGGGACGCCAGCGGCCGCATTCACCTGACACAACTATAGTAGGATACTTCTTAAGAAGGCAGAAGAGGGCCCGCCAGATGACCGAAGCGCGGCCGCCGATAGCCTCCGCGAGTGACGAATAGTTCCGTTCAACAAATCGTCCTTCTCTAAAACGCTATTTGTCTGTATAAATAATACTTGTGTATCTTGATCACTAGGGGTAGCGCTCTCGTGATGATAATGGCATGGCATGCCGGATCGCGATAGAAAAGTCACCCAGTGCCTTCTACAACGCTGCGCGTGACTGCTACGGTGCAAGATCAACGGCCGTGGGCATGTGTTTATAAAGCGCAGTCACTGGTTTAATCCACTTGGAGCAATACAAAACAGCATGGAACAAACACGCAGGTCGTTTGTTTTTGCAGCGGTGTGTCGCACGGAGTCAGACGAAACTTAGTGCAGGGTCACCGATGCTCGCTGCTATTCGCCGGATCACGGCTCAGAACGCACGCAGCACGACATTCCCATACCAAATCAGTATAAGTTATGGCGTCATGTCCTATACAGATAGTTACACCGGGGCCGTATTCTGAAACGTTCGCCTAGGCGAAATTTCGCCTAGGCGAAATCAGCATGCGCGCTGATTGGCTGGGTGAGCAAATTGAATGACGTCGGCTCAACCACCCAATCAGCTCATCTAATTTTGCTAAAACAGCAATCGGCGCACGCCTGAACGCGAAAAAAGAAAATTTCGCCTAGGCGAACGTTTCAGAATACGCCCCAGGATTTTGTGATTGTACAGAGCATACGGAGGTAGTTCGAATTTTCAGGTTAGTATCTAGTAGTTAACGCATTTATGTTTTCGAACCTGCTAATGCTAATAAGATAGTGGTTATTGACCAGCCCTTGAGCTGTCCACTAGAAGAGGCGGCCATTATCGCCCGAGAAATTGAGATGCATAACCAACTTATTCACAAAAATCACTAATTCACTTTTCACTTAATTATATTCCGACATATATTGCAATCCGCTTGGAGCGAATACTAAGGATGGCACCGGTTTCGAGAGATGCGCAGTCAGACTTGAGGTAAAAATACTCTTTCTCCACTTATATTTTTAAAAGGAAACGGTCATTTTAGGCACGAAAGCACAAAAGCAACTGGGACGCCCCATGTATTTCGTCGCCAACTTCCGGAATTGATATCTACAAACTTTTGTCGTCCTGAAAATCCTTTGTAACTGGGTAAACCTTGCGATCTCACCGGCTACAATTCGTAAATTGTATAATGTGCCATAAAGTAACTATATGGAGGTTCATTAGTATATTTTCTAAATTATTCGAATGTGCATTTACATTTCTCGTGCAAGTAATGTTCGCGTGTTCGATAAATCCAGCTCAAGAATTAGAAATGTGCTATTGGCCACAAGTGATCTTCAAAAATTGCGTTAAATCTTCGCAGAAACATACAGTACATATTCTGCACGGAATTACCCACTGAAACAACAAACGCTTTATAAATATCATAACTGCAACACGTATACGCCTTCATATGCGCCATTCCTTTATTACCCGAATAGCTTTCTCGAAGCGTACTCTTCATTACCCTAAAGGCCCTTATGACATTACACAAGATGGGAGGGGGGCGGCGGGTAATACATAATCAGACGAAAAGCTAAATAATATTTAAAGTTTACAAGGAAATGGGGTAGCGAGAAGAACAGTACAACCGAGTACAGCCAGACAAGTTACAGATCATTCGTATTCAACGGTGAATCCTTCAAATAAAATTACGAATGAAAAAGAAAAGCAACAACGAACACTTACTTATTCGCTTACATTGAAAATCGTAGTCGATGACCTTATGCGCATTTTTCCCTTACTTCTATCGGCACGTATCACTACCAGTGACGGTATTACGTTTTCTACATTTGACGATTTAACGAGGTCACGTGCTACAATCGGCGTCGTTGCAAGCAGTGCGCCTTACGTAAAGGAGTCTGTGCGCGTGGCTGTATACTTCGTGGTGTTTGGCGATCGGGCGTCTGTTTCGAATGTCAGATGATTTCGCCCCGATTGGTACTTTGCGGGCACGATTGCCATCTCGTGATTTACGCGTCGTTCTACCTTGTTTGCAATGCCAAAACCTAGTGAGCTAGACCCTTTCGGTACCTCATCTGCCATACTAGCTAGCACATACCAAATTAATAATTCAAAGAAGCCGTCGAACATGAATTTGTCTGATCCGTTAAGAAGTTCGTGTGCTTTAGATGTGCCTGCGAGCGGCAAAGATAGGGCATTATGCAGAAGTTGTTAATTTTTTTTAACGTAGGAAAGAGGTGCTTACTGGCGCTGCTTAGTCGGTAGTCACACGGACGCCATGGATGCCCATGAATCGCTAGCTTTTTGGCACCGTTATAGGCTTCACATATATATGCGCACATATATGCGTACACCCACCGAGACCCCCAACCACGTGTCAAAGAGGCCACGTTTGCTATACTCAGATCCACTTGCATTAAAAAAAAATCCTGTATTGCACACCGTATAAACGTAATACCTTTAAAAGAAGCGCAGTCGAGAACGTCAGTAAATAAGGTGGCGTGATGAAATTAGAAAACTTACAGGCGCAAGGAGGAAACAGCTACCTCAAGAGATTACTGGGTAATAGGAATATACTTAAAGCGGTATAAATGCATAAACTACTGCATAAATGTCGTAGACATAAAAAATTGGCTGATGAAGATACTCCATGTCATGCAGTTGGTAAGGCTGTTTTAGCCGTCAACCGCAATGCATATAATTGATCC
The DNA here is from genome assembly GCF_013339745.2 of Dermacentor silvarum. Classification (NCBI taxonomy): domain Eukaryota; kingdom Metazoa; phylum Arthropoda; class Arachnida; order Ixodida; family Ixodidae; genus Dermacentor; species Dermacentor silvarum. Next base: position 54,216,318 of record NC_051163.1, read on the forward strand.
ACAACATGGAAAAACTTCGGGAACCTTTTATTAAACCTTTTAGCAGTACATGCATATCTTCAGACAGCTGCTTCAATATTTAGCGCACCATAAACGCTATGGGAATCCACATTGGGCAGGCTCATACACCAGCGATGCTAGGCTTAGGCGGAGCGTCGCTACCAACTCCGAGGCGGCAACGCGTAAGTCGTAGCTCTGAAGAGGCATTCCCGCAGGTGATCCTCAAGTTTTCCAAGCTCGTCCTTGAACCAGCAGCCAAAGTCGGCATGAAAACAGTGAACCGGTAGTTTCATGAGATGCTGCACAGGGAAGTTCAGGTCGACAACGTCGGTCTCGACGAAGCTATCACGGTCCAGGGGACACGAGCCTCCACGGTGCCTGTCTTCAGAACTGCCACACTCGTAACGAGCTGAATTTGTCCCGCGATAACAAATGTCTTCAAGGCAGCAATTGCATAAGGTGTGAGCGCAGGGAAGCAGCGCCGTCTCGGCTGCAACCACCTTGCAGTTCACGCACACGCGCACCCACGACAACGGCTTCACGAAAGTGATTGGACGCTCGTTCAGGAATGGGCAGTTGAACCCTTCAAGGGTGTAAGTGTTACCGGGTAGGGCATCGAAATACCAGGATGGCTGCAACGGAGATCCACGTTGCCCGTTTCCGTGGTCTGGGTCGTCGTTGACTCGCGCGGTCGTCCGATACCTGGATAGCCGAAGGACAGCTTCTACGTTCATCTCTGGTAGTAGTCGGTCCCTAGGTGGATGGTGGTGGAAGCCGAGTTTGAACAGCGTGTCTTTCACGAAGCTAATGCTCGCAAGACGATCGGGCAATGATGGGCGTCTCACTGGCTTCGCCTACTGCCAGCAGCAGATCGGCGAGGTTATACGCGGAGAGAACGTTCGTGACGTGACGAAGATCTCACTTGGATGCACTTAGAGATGAGAAGAATGTCGCCGAGATGGACACTGTGCGTTTTATAGCCTGGTAGGTGGGGCCTCCGTGCGCGGTCGTGAATGGTTGCAGCGTCGTGTCGAGAGGGGTTAGAGAATGTTCGCATATGTGGATGTGTTTGGGGCAACAATGGGAGAAACTACGGCAGAAGAGAGAGTGCCAGGCTCCGCGTCTAAGGTGGGGTGATCTTTTCCAAAGTAGGCAGAACGTTCCGTTACCATCGACATCAACGCTCGCCTTAATTCCACTTCCATTTCCCTGTAAACTTGAGGAATATCACAAGCATTAACCTTGTTTGTAGTAAAACACGAAAATTTATTTAATTCGCGTATTTTCTCATCACTTTGTTCCCATTCCTCTCATTTTTGTTGGCTTGTATTGCGCACGTCGTTTAATTTGTGGGCGGAGACGCCTGCCTCTGTTGGTCACATACTAATGACTGTCGTAAAAGCTAAATCTGGAATTTATGCTAAACTTATGCAACCAAATCTTCATGGCAAATGCATGTGGCGCCTGTCTAAGAATGACGCGCATGACGCGTCCTATTTAAAAACATTTAATTTCTGCTAATTCAAATAACCTTTTAATATATTGTGCCAGGCAGCGTTATTCCACGATTTCTCGCGTATTGCTGGAGGCCGTGGAAATAATTTGCATCGGTAGTCACAGTGTCCAGGTGTAAGTTTTAAAGGAATAAATTATTGTCCTTTTTGTTATTCACCCAAGGCAGGCCCACGTTGCTGACATTGCGAAAATGCTGCATATTGCAAAATGACAAATGGCAGCAGCCAATCGCTCACATTTCACAATCCAAATTTACTATTTTACCTCTAAGTGACCCTCGTTCTTGGTGAAAAAAAAACGGTACAACTAATGGCATATCTCAAGGATATTCCAGTCAAACGCCTTAAAGCAATCTCGCTTGACGTCACACACTTAAAATATACATTACTCCATACTAACCTTTGCTGAACAGATGATTGGCCAATACTAAGCCGCTGCCCTTCAGAATGGCAGCGGTCTACCTACCCTGTCGCCAATAGGTGGATAGCAAAATGACGATGTCGTCAGCTAGCGACTTCCGGTTCGAGGGTTAGCGCTTCTTTTGCTTCGTTCAGCCTTGTCAGCAGTTTCTACCGTGCAATTTCCCGCTGATCGCGAAGAAAACACGCTTCAGCAACGTGATTATGGTTGGCTGCTCGGCATTAGGGTGCGCGAACTCTTCCGTGAAAGGAAAAAAAAATGTTTCGTTTTTCATGGAATGAAGCGCACAAACGTGAATGGGCAGTTGCCGTCAAACGTGCGACCGTGAACGGCGAGCTGTGGGCACCGAACGTAGGAGCCAGAATATTTGAAGATCTTTTCGTCACAGGCAAGTGTTTTGGTGAATAACTTCGTCTGCCAACGTTCTAGTACAAATACCCCCTTTTAACAATCAGTTAAATACACACAGGTGCACCCAGCAAGGATCCTCAGCACATTGATTATGTGCCGTCTTCATTCCGGTACAACGAAAATGCAACTGAGGCTGCACGAAAGAGGGAGGGAGCTAACATCAAAATAATTCGTGATCTTTTCAGATACTTAAATCAGTGCTTTCTCTCTGCGGTTATAGGAGACATACGTCTCGAGAAAAAACGGGAGACTGCGATGGCACAGCAGCCGACGACATGGCGCGTGCTGGGCACCGCTGCAGACAAAACAGCGGACGAAGCGATCGACAGCACTGTTTGTTATGGGAAGCGTTACAAACAGCCACTTATTAGGTTGACTTACCATCTATTAAAAACTACTTCTTAAGTTCGCGAACGTTTATTTGCGCACGACAAACGTTTGCGCTTGATAAACGTTATATGACTATTTGACGCGACACAAACACGTTAGGGCATGAAATGCCTGACATCTAAAAATACGAGTCTAAGGGCGCCAACGCAAGTACGAAGGATCGATAGCTCACGCCTACATTTTGGAACTGCCCAGCGGTGCTTGCATCATGGCTTTTCACCAATGTTCCGCAGTATATAAAAGACAAAGCGCGTGAAGCATCGGCATGAAGTGACGGCGGCATAGACGGCGTCGTGGTCTCGAACCGGAAGTTGTAGCTGAATACGCCGTACCCCCCCCAATCCCTTGCGACAACCGAGATTTTGCTATCCACCTATTTTAAGGATTACTAGTTTTTTTCTCTGAACACAATTTTTGTCAAATGGGATGGAAGACCGACCGCATCTTCAAAATACTGCTCTGTGCATCGGGTCCTGCATAATTGATTCACGCCTCTCTGTGTGAGACGGGAAGCTGTCTGAGTTGCTAGAAGGCATCGATGTAATTAGTGTTTAAGTATGCTGATGAGTTTTTGTTTTTTGTCGATTGTTCCGCTGATAACTTAAGCCCAGTTGTACAAAAAGTTCTTAACATTGCTTAACAGTGTCTTATGCCGCTACAGGTGACGCATATGAACTGTCTGTAGAAGGAAGGTTCTGTTTTCTGGACTTAAGATTGACCCTTGGTAACAACCATGTTTATTTTGAACTACGAGCCTCGGGTCAACGAACCACTGCTTCTATATCATTCTTCGAACTCCAAACTGGCGAAGTGGGGAATCGTAAATACTTATTTTCAAAACGCGGTGCCCAAGTCGTGCCAAAATTTGATTGAAATATGGCTTCAGTCAACAGCGCATCCGTCTCTCTCCGGCTGATTGCCCGAACCATGTGTTGGTTTCTGTGGCAGACAGAATTTTGAAGAAATGGCATTCTAGAATCAAGGAGCAATCAAATTGAACAACAAAGAAGTCGCTGTGGCCCCCTATATACATTAGCTATCGCACCACTAAAAAAAGTTTGCCCAGCGATCGAATCTACAAATAGTATTTACCACACCGAACAAGCTAACAAGGGTATGTCGTATAAATAACCCGAATGCTTCTGCGAAACAGCCTTACAAATAAGAATAAAAGTAAGGTGGTGGATTGCGCGGAGCACGTCATCAACCACTTCTCCCTTTGATGCAGCGGATTCTACGTAGGACAAACAGGACGATGCCTGAATGATGGGCTGCGGGAGCATAACAACAACGTAAATATACGAGATTGTTTGAAAATCAATTCTTGATTTGCCAGCCACGTGGTTTCTACGTATGTGCTACTTTCCGTTCAGTGCACACGTGACAGAGTATCAGTTCTCCTTTCTTTGTGCTTTTCTACTTATGCTGTTTCGTTCGAAAAGAACTGTTAGTTGCGAGTTGGAACCACACCCACACGCCCAGCTCTCACTTCTGAAGAACGTAAAGAAATTTGCCGGTGGGTGGCTGGTGTGCCATTGTATAGAGACTGGGTGCAACCCTTTGTCTGACCAGTGCAGTACCCGTGGGCAGAGCCGGTCAACGGCTGACGTATGAGATAATAGGAGTTGTTCATATTCAACACTTTGATGACAGGTGCGTGAGCGTCTGTCAGAGTGACAGCTAGGTGCTCACGCGTAAACACCTGTCACACGTTTGTGAACATTCGTAGAAAGTCCATAAAATGAGATCTGCCTTTTCAAGATAAACTGTGTCGAAAAGCTGTGTTTGAAACAATCATGTCTGTTGGTTGCGGTGTATTGGACGTTTAAGTGAGGTATGAATCATCATTTCTCTAGGTGGACGAAGGCGTGGCTGTAGGATATGAAATTCAATTTGTCGACAGCATGACCTGGCAATTTAAATGTTTTCAGAAGTTTCTCATGCGTGTCAGTGTGATGTCCATTAATCCTAACTTTTATTGGCTGTCCCATTTACACGATGTATTGTTTCTGACTCGGTCACTTGGGTGAACTTGGTTGTCTCCACCCTGTCCACAATTATACATACCTATTACTGAAGAAATTCAATTGGTGTCAAAGTCATCTAACGCTAACAAGCAAGCGAGTCCTGCGGAAGTTTAACATTAACTACAATGGTTAAGCATTACACCTAACTATTCTGAATTTGATTTGACCTTCTACCTGCAGACTTTCTGCAGTTGCATGGAAACCCTTTTCGCCAACACCTTCGTGGGAAAGTTGGGGTCAGAGTTGTTAAAATCATCTCCGTTAAAATTCTGAAATTTTCATTATACGTTAAGGAGGCATCGATGCGCTAAGCACTCATTAGTCATTTTAAACCGCTTTCACTGTAAGCATTAAGCGTATCACGCACCGTTTTCCTAGTAAAAGTAGTTTTTATCTAGAAATATGTATTCGTTTATACGCAGGACAGAGGCGCCCTCTTTATCGGCCATCAGGCGGGGGTTATGTCAACCTGTTTTCAGACACTAGCATTTTGGCACATATAAACTTCGGATATATGTCAACGAATGCCTATTCGCCAAAATAGCGACAAACCCTGTTACACGACAGAAATGTCAAGTTCATTTTACGTATAGTCGCTCTTTCAATGCGTTAGTATGATTAAGATACTATACGCATTTTCCGGAGGCTAGCTTTCGATGTATCTATATCTCTAACCGTTTTTCTCGCCTACAAGGGTCCCTGGATAGTCCATGGACGAATGGGGAGCGCATCGGGTGCAGTGCGACGTCAAGTAATGCATTGAATTGCAGAAACTATAGAGTGATTCTGAGAGCGAAAGAAACTTTATATTCTTAGCGTTTCGTTACAGAGATGTATTGAGAGTTTCATTGACGTTGCAAGTACGCGGTCAAAGGCTAAGTGCTTGTGGCGCAATACAGCCCGTCTGAAAAGGGACAGGGTTCAGACAGAACAGTCGTAGCGGTTCTACGAGCCTCGAGGCAATAACAGGGAAGGTTTCAGTTCTATAGATGCAATCCCGGAGGTGAGCTTGCAGTTTTTCAAATATCAAAGAAATCGGTAGTCCACCTCGGCATGGGAACAGCGCACAGGCAGACAATTCTTGTCTTCCGCAGTGAAGGACAGGCGCGTGAGGTGGCTGTCGAGAAACGAGTGACTGTCAAGGGGACACGTGACGCGACGTTGCTTGTCTTCACTGCTGCCGTCCTCTCGCCGAGCTCGCTTTCTACCGCGATCACAAGCGTCGCTCAGGCACGACTTGCAGAAGATGTGACCGCAAGGAAGCTGCATCGTCTCGTCCGCAACCACCCGACACCTCATGCAGACGCTCATCCACGACATCGGTGGCTGCGATGGCGATCCCCATTTCCATTCGGCGGCGTCGTTTGAATTTCGTAGGCTCGAGGTTCCACGGTCAGAGTTGTCGATGCCTGGAGACGCCGTCCCGTTCGTGGGTCGCCGGCAGAGATCGGCGTTCATCTCGTCTTCCTGTGCGGGTGGTCGTAGTTGAGCATGAGCCGCAGGCCTTCGATGGAGCTAACGCTCGAATGACGACCGGTCAACGAGCGATGTCTGACAGGTTTTGTCAACGACGAGCCGCTGGCTGTCGATGAGAATGTCCGGGATGTGAAGGCGATCTGACTTGGTCTAGGCTGAGAGATGAGATTGGTGTCGTCGAGATGCACGCGGCACATTTTATAGCCTGACAGGCCTCTCGTCCGGATCACCGTGGTTGCTACATTTGAGAGATTGGTACGGAAGAATGCTAGGTGGTGCATGGATATGTGGTCGCTGATCCATTGCAACGTCTTAGGAAGGGTCTTCAAGAAATGGTCACTTGGTTGAATGTGTCTGGGGGGAGAATGAAAGAAAAGTCGGAACCAGAGAGCGAGAAGCCGGACGCGGCAGCGAGAAGAGAACGCGACAGCATTCAAAAATCGTTGACTACTTTTCACGCTTTCCGTCAACTACAGCTTATGTAACCGTAATGTTGACCGGGTAACGCTGGCGGTGAACGCTATGCACTTTAAAGCGCGCTTTTTGGTTGAAACATAGCCTCTTGCTTGGACCGATCTTCTGTTACTGTGTCGCACTTTTAATATATCAGTCTGAGATTTAACATAAAACACATGCGCTGTCGGTATATTGTTTCGTGACAAACCACACAATGCGAGAGTGCACTCAGTTACTACCGCAAACACCTCTGTCCGCGTGGCTCATCAGAGCCTGTGTAGTTTTCTGGAGCAGTCGTCGCTTTACACATGGCTGTGCCTACGTGCATGTTAGAAAACCTCGTGCCGACAGCATGGCGAGTGCGGCACTTTGCGCATAATTTGTGAATGATTCAAACACTACGAAAAGCCCCTGTACCCATTGTTGCTCAATCGCTTTCTCTCCGATCTACTGTTTACTCTATCCCCCTGCTGGCCTATGTTCAGGCTGGCCTATGTTCAGCTGTCAGCCATCCGCATTGTCAGACCAGCAAAACTCCCCCCTGCCTTTTCTTCTCACAACCACGAATAAAATCCACGCTTTGTCCTCTGCACGTGGTAAGTGCTTTGTGCCGGTCAAGAAGATGGCCGCAAGGACAGGGAGAGGAGAAAAAGAACACAGGACAGAAACGTATTCGTCTTTTCGGGGCGCGTCTCATTGTCGCGGAGAAACTCGGGTCGACAGTCACGTGATTTTATTTTGTGTCGTGTTCCTTTATGATACTGTGATTCCTAAATAGACACTAATCAACCTGCGTTGCAAAGGCAGCCTGCGGTAGGCTTCATGGTGAGAAGGAATTTGCCATACTATTGTTCAGTTGTATTCTTCGTATTCAAACCGCGCGAATCAACAAAGCGACAATTGACGTGTCAGGCAGCCGCCATCATAAAAGGTGTGTGTGGGGCGAGAGGGGGAGAAGCGTTTCTTCAACCAAGGTAGGTCTCCTGTCACTGAAGGCCAAGCCTGTGCTGCATCGTCAAAGAGCATTTCATGATTATGATGATGATGATGATTTATTGGCATTCCCTTTCAAACGGGACGGCGACAAATAGTAACCTAGCCTGCTTGCTTTATTCAGGTACACTATACATGTTCTTTATCTAGCATTTTTGTATACCTCTCATTATTCAATTTCTTTTTTTTTCAAGAATTTACCTTGTACCGCTACCTATGATTTTTAGAGATCAGGTCGTATCCATCTTTTTCCTGCTTTTTTTTTCCACCAGTACTCTAATCATCTCTTGTTTATCCCTACGGCTTATCTGTTGATGTTTCCTTCCACCTTAAACCCAAGTGCTCCTGGGAGTTGCACGTTGCCTACAGTTCTCGCTGGGTGGATACCGTCGCATTCCATTATACAGGGTGTCCCAGCAATCACGCAGCACGATTTAAAAAAAAAAAAAAAAACGAACGGCATTACGCGAAGCAAACATAGTGCGTATTGTTTCCAGTACAGTGGAGTAGCCGCCAGTATTTTTTTCGTTACTGAGATTTAATTAAATAATTGTAATTATCTAACTCTAGAAGTACTATCCTAATTATCAAAGTGTCAAGGAGAAAATTGTAGAGCAACATAAAAAAAACTCCCGATACAGCTTTCTGTTTCTCAATACGTGCTACATAAATGTGTTTTTCCGTGGGTGAAAGGAGCCCGCGAATACACGCTGAATTGCCGCGCGACTGGTCGCTCGAGGCAGTATGCGTGTATTCGCGGGCTTCTTTCACGCACGGAAAAACACTTTTATGTAGCACGTATTGAGCAACAGAAAGCTGTATCGGGTGTTTTATTGCGATAGCAATTATATGGACACTTCAAGGAGATTTCTGCCGTCGCCGTGAGGTTCCGTATAGATTCCAAGGGCGATAAAATTGTCGCCGCGCGCCGTATGCGCGAGTAAAAGCGCGCGGGGACGCGCGCTATCACGGAGAGCCAACGCACGGCGGAAAGCAAACGCGACTGTCGCCCAAAAGGCCGTGGGGGTATGGGGGGGAGGGAGGCGGGGCGACGCTGTGCTACGGCCCCAAATGCTTATCTTGCAACCCAGCGCAAGGGGAACTGGTAACGCAATCTCCCACGCGAAAGCAAAAAAATAAATTAAAAAAAAAAGCGGGGAGGCAGCGCGGGAGGGAGGGGGGGAACAACTTCTACTCTGCCAACAAATACGCTTGCACTGGCTGTGGTGGCCGTCGCCCGCACCGTCTCTTATCTCCACACGGCTCAGACCTATGTATGCCTTGTGCATTCGCCGCTCAGTTTCTGTTGAAGCCATAGACCGCACGCTTCTTCGCCCGCTGGCTGCAGCGGCTGCGCTTGCTGCCAGCGTTTTGACAGTCGTTGTCTGCAGTCATTCAGTGTGATCTATTCATGTTTGCTTGTGCGCGATGACACCACGCTTGTCAATTCAGTTAGAAAGCGAATGTGTCCAAGTTTATGCGGCCGATAAAACTACTCTACTATCCCTACTCCGAATAGCTCTCTACCAATTTGCTATCGCAATTGATGCTTCGCCTTTCGGGCGAAACTGCAACATTTTTTTTAACACGAAAGTGTTTTATGCCGGGGTCCACCAAGACTTCACTGACGTATTTCCGTCACGGATATGACGTTCTTACAATGTACACGAACATAATACAAAGAAAGAAACCAGAAGAAAAAGTTCCACAAACATGCAAAATTTGGAAATCGAACCCACGACCTCTCGGTCCGCGACGATAGATCGCCGAGCGTTTAACCCATTGCGCCACAAACGCATTTGCAGAGAGCTACACAGACGCGCCTTATATATCTAACACTCCTCCGTGTACCCGCGCTCTTGCTCGGGGCGGTGCCGCCGCCTACGAGCAGAAAAGAGAAGTACTGCATTATGACACTAACGCGCACCGACAGTGAACGCTTCGGTGGTCTCAGCACTACGACGCCTCGATGCCAGCATTCGAAGGGACGCTGGCATCAAGAAGCACTACCAACGCCACCTAGGTGGCGTTCACCGTACTCAGCACAGCGGAGCATGGCCTCGGCAATTAGCTCTGAATATGTTTCTGAAGTTGATCGCGGAGGCTGCAATTACGACGCGCTGTACGCGCTGATTTGACTCGGTGACGATTCAGTTACGTGCTTTGTCTTGCGCGTTGTATTAGTGTGTCAGTTACGTGCTTCGTCTTTCGCGTTGTGCTAGCGTGTGCAGCGTAGTGCAGCTTCCATATGCACGACGGTTGCTCATGGTCATCGACGTTGGTAGTCGTGATGGAGGAGACGTGCCACCAGGCGTCAGCGTGGGTGCATTAACGCCTAAGGGCGCTTTAGCCACAAAACACCAATATACATTATATATCAATGTGCAATAAACATTACACTACTTCTGTGAAGACACGTTTCACTTTCGTGTTCTATACCGATTCCTATATAAGAGGGATCAACCACATTTTTTTTCATGTTGCTCTACTGTTTTCTCATTGGCACTTTTAATCTAATTTTAATATTTCAAAAGTTGAATAAATAATTAAGACTAATTACCGAATTAGGTGGAATGCAAAAAATATTCTGAGTATCTCTAAGCAACCGCAAACAGCTTTAACGTGGTTCTGTTGAGCTAGGTGGCATTTGCATATTTTTAAAGTTTGGCTAAAGTTATGTGCGACACCCTGTATATATCACCGACGTTACTGTAACTGGCCTGTACGACCTCGTCTTCTCCTTATCTCCTTTGCCCTTGTAGATGAGGTTCATCTTTGTTCTTTGTTCTAATCACTTGCTTTATGCCTTTAGTCAGCAGTGCCTTGCTTTTTGGACCGAGGTTTTTGATTAGCTGTATTGGGATTTCATCGGGTCCTGCTGCCGTGTTGCTAGGGGCATTTTCTGCTGCCTTTTTCCAATAAAAGCTTTCTATGCTAAATTTTAATCTCTGAGGCCTCTCTGCTGTTGCTGGATCTGTTGTCTGAACTACGCTTTTTCTCGTGCTGAAGTTATCCCTAATAACGTCTGTGATGTACCGTAGGCGTAGCGCATCGTCTCCTTCGTAGATGTTACCGTCTTCATCCCTATAGCCGTTTGCGAGTTTTTAATTGGAGCTCCGAGTGCTTTTATATGGTTCCAGAATCTTTTTGGGGCGCCTTTGTCTCTTTTCTGAATGTTATGCACCCAACGTTCACTTGCGAATTTAATTTTCTCTTGCACGAGCTCAATCGCCACCCTTTTCTTTTCTCGGTATGCATTCCATCTAAGGAGCACCTCTTCTTCGTGTAATCCCAACTTTTTGGCTTCTCGATGAGCCCTAGATGCTTCTTTACGCTCTTCTATAGCTTGTTTTATTTTCTTGTTCCACCACTTACGTGGTTTCCTCTTTCCAATCCAACAATTGTTTTGCCGGGTCTGCCATATTTCATGCTGCATAACGTCCACCAGTTCCTTATATTCCCAGACTGCTTTAGGAAAAGCCAAAATTTTTTCGTCAGTCATGAGTGAGTGGCGTCGCCTGGTGGGGGAATATGAACTACTCGCAAGATGGCTGCCAAGGTACCACCAACTGCTTGATGTGCGGCATTGTGAAAAGTGAATTGGCACTACGGTGGCTACCATAACGGCACGAGAGTAGAGTGTTCCACAATCAACTTACAAATCCAAGGGGGGGGGGGGGGGGGGCTTTGCGCTCCTTCTTGCAGGACACATTCCATACGGCATCTTGTGAAGTGGTCGCAGCCACTTTTATATACCATAATGCAGTTTATTCTACCACGCCTAAGGCAAAGGCCAACAACTTGTGCGCACTAAGCCTTCCTCGTTTAGTTAAAGGCACCGAAAACAGCTGGCACGAACAGCTCGGAATGTTTTTTATTGCGATAGCAATTATATGGACACTCAAAAGCAGATTTCTGCCGTCGGCGTCGCCGTCGCCCTCGGCGTCGCCGTCGCCGTCGCCGTCGCCGTCGCCGTCGCCGTGAGGTTCCGTATGACGTCATTTGGAGATGAAATCATCGCCGCGCGCCGAACGCTGTATGTGCGAGTGAAAGGGCGCGAGGGGCGCGTCTTTCACGGGGAGTGAACGCACGGCGGAGAACAAACGCGCGTTCTGCGCCGTGCTCGCTTAAGGGCTGCAGAATTAGGCGTCTCGTTTCTCCTTTACAATCACCATATATGTAGAGCAAACGCGCCTTCTTCAGACGCGTGAGAGGCCGTGGGGGAGGGGGAAGGAAGGGACGCGACGTTTAGCTGCGGCACCAAGCGCCAACCTTTCCCTTTCCCTCAAGAACCACTTATCATCATCCAAGTGCCTATTTATATGAGAGGCTCCAGCAACAGTCACCAACGCCGCACGCATTTAGAGCTAACGCGGGCAAAACGCCGATGGCGTCGACAACAGTTCTGCGTGTTGTTGCTACCAAAGCCGCTCACCTTACTTCGTATGAGATTGCTGTGTTGCTATCGCATTCATTGCTTCGCCCTTAGGGCGAAACTGTGACATTTTTTATCACTCGGTCTCGTAAGACTGAATTCCCCGTAAGGAATGTTTTGGCAGAAAATTACACATGTTCCCTGGCTTTTACCAATTCAAACTTAGTATTTTACCTGTAAGTGACCGCCGTTTCTGGTAAAAATCGGAATAAGTAATAATAAATCTCAAGGAAATTACTGACAAAGGCTTAAACGCGCGAGGGACGCGCGCTTTCACGGGGAGCGAACGCACTGCGGAGAGCAAAACTTCTTCCGTCGCGCAAAAGGCCGTGGCGGGATGGGAGGGAGGCGAGGCGACGTTTAGCTGCAGCACCAAATGCGTATTTATATAAAAACATTGCACGGCGAGAAGGTGGCAAAAACGTCCGATGCTGCTCGACGAGTTTCCCGTTCTGACCTCGCCAAAAACTTCCGAGCCGCCCCCAGAGGCACCGGCAACAGTCACCAACGCTGCGCGCGTTCGGAGCGAACGCGGGCAAAACGCCGACAGCGTCGACAACAGTTCTGCGCGTTGCTGGTGCTGCTGCATGTCCAAGTTTATACAGCTGATAAAACTACTATTCTTACTCCGTATAGCTCTCTACTAATTTGCTATCGCAATTGACGGTTCGCCTTTCGGGTGAAACTGCGACATTTTTTTTTCTAAACGAAGTGTTTGTAAAATGGATGGAAGACCGCATCTTCACTATACTGGTGTTGGCATCGGGTCGTGCATCGCACTTTTTTTTCTGGGCTTGATTAGTGTCTGTATCAGACGACAAGCTGTCTCCGTTGCTAGAAGGAACAAATGTTATGCGATGGTTTAGGTATGTTGATGATTATTAAAAATTTTTTTTATTGTTCCACTGACCACTTTCGCGTAGTTGTACAAAAAGTTCTTAACAATTCTGAAAGGTGTCTCATGCCGCTACACGTGACGCACGAACTACTTTTCGAAGGAAGGTTGAATTTCTGGGCCTAATATTGACCCTTGGCGGCAACCTTATCTTTTGGAACCACAAGCCTCGTGCCAACAAACCATTGCTTCCATATGGTTCTTCACATTCCAAACTAGTCAAGCGGGCAATCGTAAGTATTTGTTTTCAAAACGCTCTGCGGAAGCCTCGCCACTACTTGATTGATAATGGTCTCAGCCAACAGATCATCTGGTTCTCATCCGGCCCCAACTGTGTGTTGGTTTCTGTTGCAGGCTAAATTCTCAAGGAATCACGTTCGAGAAGCAAGGCGCTATGAAATTGAACAACACCAACAACAAAGTTGCTGTGGTCTCATATAAACGTAAGCTGTCGCACAACTTGCCCAACGATCGAATATACAAGTAGTATTTTCAGCCCCTAACAAGCAAGCAAGGCTATGCAGTATGGATAACCCGAATGCTGTTGCTGAATAACAGTGCGAGAAAAAAAAAACACAAATACAAGTTTGTTGATTGCACCGAGTGCGTCATCTACCACTCACCCCAGTCATTGACTAGATTTTACGTAGGACAAACAGGATGATGCTTGAATGATCACCTTAGGGAGCATAACAACAACGTGAATACATTTGCCGGTGGGTGGCTGGCATGCCATTGCAGAGAGAGTGGGTGCAACCCTTTGTTTGACCATAGCAATACCGTGGGCAGCGCCGGACTACAGCTCACACATGAGATAATGGAAGTTGTTCATATTCAGCACTTAGCAGACGGGCGTTAGCCCTGCGGTCCTTTCACTATATCCCATAAGGAACTTGCTTATTTAAGAGTTCATGTACGTGTGCCATCATTTAGATGAAGTTGAAACCGTTTTCAGAAGTTTCTTCGGCGTGTCCTTAGGATGTCCGTTAATCCTAACGTTCATTGGCAGTCCCATTTCTCCGATGTATTGTTTATAACTGGGTCATTTCGGCAAATTTGGGTGTCTCCAACATGTGCACAATTATACCTATTAATGCAGGAATTGGAGCAGTCTCAAAATCACTTAAGGACAGCAATCAAGCGAGCTCTGCTGAAGATTACCATTGATAACAGTGGTTAGGCTTTTATTTGACCTTCTACCAAGAATTCCGACAGTGGCATAAGGCCCCTTTTCCGCTATTACCTGCATAGGAGACTTCGGATAGTAATTATCATTATATGCTAACCATATGCATTTAGCGTATCGTGCACCATTTTCCTGGTCTAAGTAATGTTTATACAGAAATATGTATTTGTTTATACACGGAACAAAGGTGCCCTCTTTATCGGCCATCAGGCGGGTGTTACGTAAACCTGCTTTCCGGTACAAGCAAGCATTTGGCGCACATGATAACTACGTAGATATGTCCACGAAATCGCCGAGATATCGACCAACCCTGTCACATGGCGGAAATGTCAAGTTCACTTTACACATAGCCGCCTTATCAATGCGGTAGTATTTTTAACATACTTCACGCGTTTTCCGGAAGTTAACTTTCCATCTATCTATATCGCTAACCGTTTGCCCCCCTACATGGGTTACTAGATAGTCCATGGTCGGATGGACATCGCATCGGCTGCAGTGCGAGTACACGTAATGCATGTGCTCAGCCGTTTCCATCCGGCCACTGCATTGCACAAACAATAGAGCGACTTTGGGAACGGAATAAACTTTTTTATTAGCGTTTTGCAGGACACACAGACATATTGAACAATAGTTTTATGGAAGTTGAAAGTACGTGGTCAAAGGCTACGTGCTTGTAGCGGAATACAGCCTATCCGAAACGGGAGAGGGTTCACACAACAGTCGCAGCGATGCTATGTACTCCGAGACAGTAACGCGAAGGTTCCAGTTCTGAACGTGCAAGCCCACAGGCGAATTTGCAGTTTTAGCAATCTCAATTAAATCGCACTGGCACTCACAGCGCACTGGCAGTCAATTCTTGTCCTCCACTAGGAAGGACAGGTGCGTGATGTGGCCGTCGAGGAACAAGTTGCCGTCCTTGGGACACGAGATGCGACGCCGCCTGCCTTCACTGCTTCCGTCCTCTCCCCGAGCTCGCTTTCTCCCGCGGTAACAGCCTTCGTTGAGGCACGACTTGCACAAGATGTGACCACAAGGAAACAGCATCGTCTCGTCAGCAGCCACCCGGCATTTCATGCAGACGCGCATCCACGACAGCGGTGGCTTCGATGGCGATCCACTTTTCCATTGCACGGTGTCGTTTGAATTTGGCACACTCCAGCCTCCATGGTCAGAGCAGTCGATGCCTGGAGAGGCCGTCCCATTCGTGGGTAGATCTGCGTTCATCTCGTCCGCCTGTGCCGGTGGTCGTAATTGAGTTTGAGCCGCAGGTCTCCTATGAAGCTAACGGCTGAATGAAGACCGGCCAACGAGGGATGTCTCACAGGTTTTGTCACCGACGAGTCGCTGGATGTCACAGTAATGGCTTTTCGAAGGTATCCTGTGAGAACGGTCGTGATTCGATAAAGATCTGACTTGGTGGGGGCTGAGAGTGAGAATGGTGTTGCCGAGATGGACGCTGAGCATTTTATAGCCTGGGGGTGCTCTCGTCGGGATCACCATAGCTGCCACATATAGCATAAGAAATGCTAGGTGGGTCCTTGATACGTGGTCGCCGCTGATTGGTTGAAGCGTAGTGGGAGGAGTGTGTAGGAAATGATCACTTGGATGAATGTCTTTAGTGCGAGAGTGAAAGAATTGCCAGAACCAGAGAGAGCACGAATCAGTACCTAAGCCGGGAGGAACTTTCGAGAGAGGGAAAAAAGAAAAGAGTTATTAAGTGGCCACACCCTTTCAGCATACATTTCAACAGCCTGCTCCAGCCTCACAATAATTGAAGAACTCACTACGTTTGAGCTAAGACCTTCAGAGGCCTCCCTGCGTATTCTTTAGCGAATTCTGTGAATTTTCGGGAGTTTTGAAGTATTGTTATCATGGGTTTTATTAAATGCCCGATATGGCCTCACTTTGTTTTATTTTCCGGTACGGTGACTTCGTCGGAATCATGTTTTAGAGTTTAAAAGTTTTTTGTTCTTCGTTTCATATTTCTGTTGTGGTGCTTAGATATCACCGTGAGGGGGATGACAATAGCTGCATTTTCACTTGTTATAACTCCATCGTATTACTCTTTTCAGATTTTTTTTTCTTTTTAATATGTTCTTCGGGATCACCTTTTGTTTCTTTTTTACAGCGAAGCTGTATACCTCTCGTTGGTCGGAAAATTTCGTGGCGTAAACACAAAACGCCATATCTCATATCAGCTGTGCGATAGCTAGCTTCGCCGAGCTGGGGGAGAGAGGGCTGAGAGGAAGTGAAAGCGGAGTATATAAAAAAAAAATGTCGCAGTTTCACCCGAAAGGCGAAGCCTCAATTGCGATAGAAAATTCGTAGAGAGCTATGCGGAGTAAGTATAGTAGTTTTATGAGCTGTATGAACTTGGACATGCAGCAGCACCATCTACACGTAGAACTGTTGTCGACGCCGTCGGCGTTTCTCCCGCGTTCGCACTGAACGCGCGCGGCGTTGGTGACTGTTGCCAGTGCCTCTGCCGGCGGCTCGGAGGTTTTCGACGAGATCAGAACGGGACACTCGTCGAGCAGCGTCGGAAGCCTTTACCACCTTCTCGCCTCGGAACGTTTTTAGATAAATATGTATTTGGTGCCGCTGCTAAACGTCGCCTCGCCTCCCTCCCGTCCCCCCACGGCATACGGCGCGCTGCGACGATTTAATCACCGTTGGACTTTGTACGTAACCTTACGGCGAGGACGACGCCGACGGCAGAGATCCGCTTGGAGTGTCGATATAATTGATATCGCAATAAAATAGCATCGTGCAGCATAAGGGATGCGAGGTGAATAGGAGGAGTGAATGTGGTATAGTGGGACGCATAGCGCTGCTGCCGACGCCGATCGCGTTTCCTCGCTTTCGTGCCGAAAGTGCCTGGTATGGTATGAAGAACTTCATTTGGGTCCTGAGGAATCAGTCTGGGACTGATGCGGGGCGCGCTCCCACGTCGGGGCAGAGAGGCCGAGCCCCTCTGCCGCCACATGGGCCCTCTGGACAGGCCCGAGTTGGTCCGCCAGCACTTCACTGTGCAGCATCCGCTGCCACCACCGTTCACCTTGACAACCATCACCGGCCAACGCCGAGCAGCGCCAGAGCATGTGTTCTGTCAGCCTACAATAAAGATTTTCTATTACCGACGAGAGCGCTTTCCACAAAAACTAAAAGCCACTGCTCCCCCCTCCCTTTCGCCATTTTTGCTACACCCGTTGTTCCTCCACGCATTCAGTAATAGAATGTGTTGCTAGGGCTAGGTATATTCCATGTTGTCTGGAAAACTAAGCACGAATAATATGGGGACGAATTGGAATTCCGAGCAAGAGTGGTGACATGGTTGCGCGTGAGTTATTGGATGCTTTTCATGTCAGAAAGAACGAGAAGGCGGCGTGCGTAGGTGACACATCTGTTTTGTGGCACAGCAAATAAATAACGCTTCTACAATGATTGCTCTAGTTGTGTATGCACTGAAAGATGATGACCATAATATTCCTGCGCAGCGATTCGGTGCACCTTCATTATTTTTTTTCTTTGCAAGTACGTTGTTATCGCCGAATAAATTTTAGTTGCGAGTAGCGCTTCTTGCAGTCGGTAGCCATTGTCTGTGTTATTCGCACTTATTTTTGCCGGTTTAGATCATTTGTTCCGTTTTCCTCACCACCTTTCACGGTGTTTTTCTCTCCTCCCTCAAAACAACATAAAAAAAAACGTGCCGAGGGGGGAGGGTTACAAATGCATAAAAATCGCACTCCCACGCATAGCCAAAGAGCCCAACGCATGGGTAGAATAAAATACTAATAAACTAGCAGCACTTGGCAAACCGAAGTGGCAGGGTGGTTGACCTATATGCGTTGTCACCCCGTCTCCCGCTTGTAACCGCGTACACCTTTTGGGAAAACCCGATAGCGCAGTAGCTTAACAATTGCACGCAATTAGTCAACGAAAGCTGCCAATGCGGTACTTTGTGTTCGCGTACACTTGTCCAGTGAACACTCGTTCTGAAAGGGGTTCCTACAATGGTCAGTTGACTGCGTTTTTAGAAACGATTTCCCAACAACGGTCACAATGGGCAAGGTGCGCCCAGTGCCTGATGACTACGACGTTTACGCGTTCTGTGCCGGTCACCGCGATAGTCACTCGCTGCTAACCATCAATTATCCAATTGTGCTTCGCCTGTCAAGCAAGGGTCGTCGTCCACATGCCTCCAGCTGTTTCTCTATACCCCTCTTTGCAGCCGTTTCATTCGGCGAGACCAGGATGAAGGAAAACGCCGATCCCAAGCTGTCTGAGCAGCAATTAAATAAATAACTGGCGCTTTTTAGCAGCAGGCTTGCAGTGACATACCCACAGACTGCGAAAAACAGCAAATGTCAGATTACTAGGAGAAATCGCCGGTTTTCTGGTTTGCTTCCACCACGAGACCGAAAACTTGCATTTCCCTGTTTGGTTCTGCACTGCTGCGGAAAACGTTTGTGTCTCTTTCACTTATAATTCACGATACTTTGTTAAGCAGGGGGAGAACAAAACCGTAACCATAGTTTGCAATCGGTGTTTGCAATATCGGTATTCGAAAATACCGAAAAGTTTGTTTTTGAATACGAATACTTTGTGTGTAATATTCGTTTCTTGGGTCGAGAAATACGATGTCCGTCCTTATGGCACCAAAATTCATGGTGCCACCAACAAAGGCCGTGGCTTCGAGTGCCTTAAGTCTACCTTAATTAAGATAGAGTTAATTAATACACTCGAGGGCATGACCTTTGGTGGGAGTCAAACGCACGACCTTTGGTGCTAATTAAGCAGCAGTAAATAGGGCACAGCTAATTAAGAAATAGTGAATGAAGGCACTCAACCCCACGACCTTTGATGGGAGTCGAGCCCACAACCCTTGGTGTTAATTAAGGCGAAGTTAACTAAGATATAGTTGACAGATTTTCCTAATTCAGTCTAGCCTGATTTCACCTGATAATTTCACACCACTTGAACCTGATCTCTTTCTGATATCTTTTTTATCATATTTTCATAAAACGTGATTTCGCATTCATGTCAGTTTATTGCTGCAATGGAAAAGTACGTCTTATAAGTGCATTTTCAACACACATTGTTTGTATGTACACTATTTTACCTGTACATGCACCTGTTCATGTATTGAAGTTTTCGCACGTATTGCTATGTGCTGCCAATACGGGACACAGACGTAGTCAAGCCGATTTGTGGCATATTGTCTGTGCCCCTGTCATCTGTACCTCGTTTGGATACGAAATAAAGTTCAGAGGCGCTGTGGCAATATAGAAAGGTAATTGGATTGTGAGAAAGTACTTCCTGTGTTTCCTTGCCAGCCACAGGTGATGGGAGCGCAAATATTATGTTTTATAATAAGCACACAGGCTAACAAATGTATTTGAATGTGCTCAAATTTTTATCTTATTATAGTAGTGTGTCGTGAAGAATGAATGTTGCAACGTTTGGAACACTGACAGACATGAAGGCACTCACAAACCAGTAGAAAACAATGGTTATGTGCATTTTCCTCCAAGCTCAAAAGTATATATATATATATATATATATATATATATATATATATCTAGCAACATTTAACCAAGAGTGCATGTTTGCATACATAAGCTTAATTTAGTCTGTCTTGCATCCATAGACTACAGGTGTCAAACAGAGTGCTTTGTATATATGACCGAATTATCTCGACAGCTATTACAACCTCTGTTACTGACATAAAACTGTTTCTCTGCTTGCAATAAGCGGGCTTTGCAAACCTGTCAGGAATGTACAAATTCCCCACATTTCATTTACAATAGGAGGAATGGTCAAAGGTACTGTCCTGTCGAATATGTGGAATGCTTTGATACGCTATACGCGTCTTTCAACATTGATCCTGAGTGTGGCTATCTCTGCTGTCTCTGCTATTTACTCTGCCGTGAAACAGTCTCTGCGTAGAAATGGACGGGTATTCTAAGTAACTCCAATCCTGCCGAGATGTTCCTCGATTTTTAAGCCTTTATCAGCCATGACCGAGTCTCCAGATTGAAACTTGAGCTTTAAAAATCCGCTCCTTTCAACCAACTCTGTCGGACAATGACCCAGCAAACAACTTCGACAAGAATGCGATGGTTCCATCTGGTGAAATGTCTATCAGCGATTTAATTGTTTACAGATTTATAATTCGAATAAGTTTGTGACTGGAGTACAAGAAAGCTAGGCACCTCGCACCTGATTTCTGGGGCATCTATTATAGCTTAAGCGCTGCAATAGCCCTATGCAATAAGTGCAGGTGACACGGCTTCATTGACTTCATCTCTTGTCCACCAAAGATTGGCCTGACCTATCTGCGGGAATATGAAGCTGATCCAAGTTGTGCAGTCTGGATACTGTTGCCAGGAAAATTTGAAACCTGTAGGTAAGATATTCCTCAAACAGTCCAAGAAGAAGCCTTATAAGCAATAAGAAGACCTGCCCTTTGGCAGGCAAGAGTTGAGGCATTCCGGTATTGGTATGGCACACTGCATAATTTCTGGCCCCTATATGACTTCACATTCTCACAGTTGTTTTCTGGGTTAAGGAAAGCAAAAAATCCCATGGAAGTCTGGAAGGTCTGTATAGAAATTAATGTCTTTTTGGCTGTCCTTAAAGCACTCAACAGAAAACTTTCCATTCAGGCGCTTCTTTAGCTGGCTACGTTCCGGTGCTGCAATCTCGAACTATCGCTCTGCCTTATACAACGAACTTTTGACGAGTTTCACTTCGGCTGCTTTTTTTTTACTTCCGTTTCTAACGAATGGACGCGCGCTGTCACTACGTGGAGTTGTTTCGTCAAGCCTAAAATCTTACACGAGCGCGCACAACCGCACATCACGCCAGCGACGCTGCTTGTCACCGATGCAGCTTAGGCACAACTGTGAACGTCGCTCATTTCCGTGGTGGTCGATAGCCTGTCTTCAGGCGTCGCTGTGGCAGCAGCGGTGACGACGTTGCGTGGTTGCCGATTTCTAGGTTCCTTTTTTTCTTGGTGGAGGCCTCGGAGTAGAAAACGAAAAGACGCCAGGGACGGCATCTTCGTGCAAGGAACGCCGGCTTCCCGCGACGTTTTTCAAGTAGTTTTCTTCGGTGAAGTGTCTCGAACAAACTTTCGTGGACTTCCTTACAGTGAAAAAAGAAAGGTGCTTCGTCACGTCTAATAGTTATAATCCAATTTTAACACGAAAGTGTTTTATGCCGGGGTCCACCAAGACTTCACTGACGTATTTCCGTCACGGAAATACGTCATAGAACATAATACAAAGAAAGAAACCAGAAGAAAAAGTTCCACAAACATGCAAAATTTGGAAATCGAACCCACGACCTCTCGGTCCGCGAGGATAGATCGCCGAGCGTTTAACCCATTGCGCCACAAACGCATTTGCAGCGAGCTACACAGACGCGCCTTATATATCTAACACTCCTCCGTGTACCCGCGCTCTTGCTCGGGGCGGTGCCGCCGCCTACGAGCAGAAAAGAGAAGTACTGCATTATGACACTAACGCGCACCGACAGTGAACGCTTCGGTGGTCTCAGCACTACGACGCCTCGATGCCAGCATTCGAAGGGACGCTGGCATCAAGAAGCACTACCAACGCCACCTAGGTGGCGTTCACCGTACTCAGCACAGCGGAGCGTGGCCTCCGCAATTAGCTCTGAAAATTTTTCTGAAGTTGATCGCGGAGGCTGCAATTACGACGCGCTGTACGCGCTGATTTGACTCGGTGACGATTCAATTACGTGCTTTGTCTTGCGCGTTGTATTAGTGTGTCAGTTACGTGCTTCGTCTTTCGCGTTGTGCTAGCGTGTGCAGCGTAGTGCAGCTTCCATATGCACGACGGTTGCTCATGGTCATCGACGTTGGTAGTCGTGATGGAGGAGACGTGCCACCAGGCGTCAGCGTGGGTGCATCAACGCCTAAGGGCGCTTTAGCCACAAAACACCAATAGACATTATATATCAATGTGCAATAAACATTACACTACTTCTGTGAAGACACGTTTCACTTTCGTGTTCTATACCGATTCCTATATAAGAGGGATCAACCACATTTTTTTCCTCCAGTATTTGTCCTTCAGAGAGGAAAAGTAGGAAACCTATAAGAGAAGGTAGCTATATGGGCATCAGGCGCGCACTGATAAACCCCGCGAAGGAAGGGCACGCAAGTTTGCTCACCTTCGACCCGTCCTCGTCGCGAGCTCCTCTCTACTTGCAACACGGCACAAATCAATGAGCTGGCATGACGCTGCCGAGCGCCACCAAAAAGCAGAGCGGCTCTGTGCCGTCCGAAAATGCTAACTGTAATGGCGTTTAATGGCGATCTGGAGCAGGATTTTTTGCTCCATAGCTGCGAATCCGAATTTCACTGGTCGAGCTGTAGCGGGTTCGCGCTTTCCACTGGTCGTTTCGGATGAACTCGCTCCGCGCCGGATCGCTCTCGCTTGCTCCGCTGCCGAGGCGCAGATTCAGGCGGAAATAGGACGAGAAGCATACTTCACTTCCGCTCGCTGGGGGACGGCGATCTTGGTGGCCACATAGAAACATGCAGAGCGGAAGTATATTTTTGTGACGTGTGTGCGCAGACTTCCGGTACGATCCAGCGCGGAGCAGTTTTCGCTCTCCGCTGGCAGATTAGGGTTGGTGAATTGCGAGCACTCGCTCCAGGATTTCCGCGGCCGCTGGAGATCGACCAGTGAAAAAGACCATTAGCTTGAGCGGGCGCGCGGACGAATGCTGAATCTGCTGCGCGCGCGTACACCCAGTACACCGGCGGTGCGACTCGTTAAACTAATGGCGGCCGAGAGAGGCTTCTCAGAGTTGTCACCAGATGGCACTGAATTAGGAAAATCTCCTATTAAGGCAGTCGTGCCCACGACCCTTGGTGGTAGTCGAAGCGACGACCGTTGGTGTTAATTAGGGCGAAGTAAATAACGCGCACTTAATTATTGTAGAGTTAAGGCCCTCGAGCGCACGGCCTTTGGTGGGAGAAAGTATGTAATGGGAAGTAGCAACGCATTCACATGAAAAGGTTAACTAATTTAATTAATGTCTCGTGAGCGCGCAGGCTTTCGCCTTCATCCTCTTTAGCGTATGCTAGAGTGACCGCCAACTTTTTCGAAACTTTGGACATTAGCCCACCCCTACGTGTTTCACATTATATAGTCTGGTGAGTGGTTGGGTCGCTGCTCGGAAGAGGGCGCGTACTATTTCGGAACATTGAAATCAGAAACATGGATGAAAGAAAATGGCCGGATAAAGTGCGCAATTATCTGTACCTCCAACCCGTGGACACGAAACAGAGGAAGAGGTCAAGAAAGGTGGCAACCGCGTAAAGGGTAATTGAAAAGTGTAAGCTGAAAACTAGGAGTCATCAAACAGAAAGTAAGATTTTTTTCCTATTGTTAGAAGTTTTTCATTCATTCATTCACTTATTCATTCATTCATTCATTCATTCATTCATTCATTCATTCATTCATTCATTCATTCATTCATTCATTCATTCATTCATTCATATACACAAATGGATTTTACACTTTGGTTGAGCAGGAAGCGGTGGTAGAAGTGCAACTAAATGCCTGACAATGTGCCAACAAAACCTGCCCTAACCACCAATTTGCACAACGCTCAGCACTAAGGGCTGCTACATTTTTTAAAAACAATATAGTAAATAAAAAGCACACATCATTTCACACATATGAATAAAAAAGAAATAAACGAAAGCACACAATTAGCATTTCGCGAACTGCTCTTAGAAATGAAATTACAAAACGCTGATCACAGCAGGAAGGTAATAAACACTGCAAAAGAACAATTAAATCAGAAAGCAGGCTATGAGATTGAAGTCAACATTGCAACAACCATGTGAAACATCGCGCATCGCACATATATAAGTAAAACCCTTCTGGAAAGATAACAGATCTCAAAATATCAACAAAATTCACATCTGAAGCGTGAGTGTATAAGGACCCATCTTCTATTTAAAACGAGGTTGTGAGCGGCATTCTTCTACCAGGTAACATTCTTCGGCACTTTTTTGCGGGTAATAAAATGTGTATTCCGCAGTTGGCGAATCATGTGTGTAATTTCTTGCCAGCCGTAATTTCTAACGATTCGCTCAACAATAGGTAGTGTGCGTCTAAAACTATAGGATGCAAAGAAATTTGATACAAAGAAGTTCACAAAAATTTACAAGTGCGGCAGGAAACAATTCAGAAGGGAGGGCCTGTGCGGTAACACAGAGGGCAGTGCCTTACAATTTGAGGCCTTAGTTGCCTAAGGAGACAAACGTAGCGATTACTTCACTTGATAACTAAACATCGTTTTACGCATTCAAGCACGAAGGTATCTGGACCGCCATTGTATTTCGTTCCCCGATTGGGCAATACATTTCCTGAAGCTAGTGTCATGCTGATAATTCGTTACAAATGAATACGCCCTGCAAACTCACCAATCAGAATTCATAAATGGCAATATGTGCTGTAACGTTATTAATTGTAAAGTTAATTAGCAAAACTTTCATAATTAAATGGTTACGCAGTTCAATTTTCTGCGCAGTAGGTGATGTCCGTCCCTTCGAGTAATCCAGCTTCAGGACCTTAGAGCTGTGACATCTGCCACAATTTTTTAAATATTATGTAAGTGTTTAAAGAAAGTCAGCATACATACATACTTACATACATACATACATACATACATACATACATATACGCACGCACACGTTTCGTTTTTATCAACCAATGACAGCAGCAGGTATACGTCGTACTTCACTGTGAATCGGGCCTGGCGCGATCGCGATAACGACAATGCGCAGCGTCATGGCGTGGTACAAAACACCAACAAATACACTGATACAAACAAGTTACCTTTATTATTTTCTCTACAAAGACTGCCTCAGCAAAATCGGCTGTACATGTCAGCGATGTGATTCTGAATGCAGAGGATAGATTTGCGGAGGAAATGGAGCGTAACAAGACACCCAGAACTTTACAATTTCTTTTTTCTTTACTTAGGCCCTTCAGTAGTATTTCTCTCGCTTTTGCTTTCTGTCAATTCTGAATGTTTTCAGACCAACTGAGAGGAAATCCGCCTTCAATCGGTCGCGTGGCATCTGCGCTTTTAAAATATGACACGTGTCACGCGCTCAGCCGGATGGCGCATAATAAAGGTACTCGGCAATCTCTGTGTGTATGTGCTTTTTTGTGTGTGTCTATGTCTCGCTTTGCGTGAGTTTTCCACTTTTGTGGGAAAACTGTCTGTGTGTTCGTATGGTCGGGTTTGTGGGTATTTGTGTGTTGTGTGTTTCTGTGCTTGTGTGCTGGTGTTTTGAGCTTATGTTTGTCCGCGTGCGTGTGCGCCATGTTTTGTTTCTGAGAAGGTGGTGATTTCTGGTGAGCATGCTCGACTGTCATAGTAGATAGGTTATTTAAATCCAGCAGTAATTGTTTCTTACAATTACCTCCAATAGCTCGATGATCCTTGCAAGCTTAGAATTCGACATTCTCAAACTTTTCATCAAGATGTATAAAAAATTACACCGTTTATTTATTGGTTTTCCTTTTTTTTGTTTCTCGGGCGATGTGTTTATGAAAGATTTGAATTCCACAAACCAGTTTTAATTTTATTTTTCTCAATTGGCTTGCAGAAAACATAGAAAAAACAGATGTTCAAGCTTGACTTTTTTCGATTCTGACATTATTTCTTTTTTTTTCTTTCAAGCAAAGTTATTCCGTATGTTTGAACATCCCTGTCGTCTGCTGTAATCTTCCGTCATTTCTTTTAACCCGTTTGACGGGCACCCCGACATGTAGCACATTTGTGACGTAGTTGTTCTCCGATTTATTCGGTAGGATTTTTCGTGCGATATTGGATCACGACGAGAAAAATAAAAAGTATGCCATAATCTACGAAGCCTAATGCTGCGTTGAAATTTCGCACATTTCGCTTTATTTTTTTCGTGATATTTTGTTGTTCCTTGTTTATTTCGAGCTCTATCGTCGAATTCTCTTCATTCTCCATTCTTTTTATTTTTGGATAATCATTTCTTCTACCATATTTACAGTTTCATGTAAAAAGGTGTAATTAGATTTGGCCAAAAGTGCACCCAGTTTTGCCATCCTGCAGAATTAATTAAAATATTATATCTCTAGAGAGCAGTTTCAAATTTAACGACTGACTTCTTCTATTGTCTACTCTTTCCAGTAGCTCTTTGTAGAGTTCAATTTTCCGCGCTGGTGAAGCTAATGAATAAAGCGAGATTCAATACGTGAGCGAATATACCGATTCCATGAATTTATTTTTCTAACTTCAAGTTGCGTCACTGACGGTTCCTCGGCCTTAAGTACGCAAGGATGAAAGTGGAAAACTAACTAAGAGATATTTTTGTATGATTTCACATAAATTGTACTAAGCACTGCAGATAAAATTAAAGGCAGAGAGTTTGCCGAATTGAGAAAGAGATTGGATATGTTTTTTTTCTGTCAATTGGGCTTTCTTGGAATGAGGAAACAGCCCACCAAGGGCCAATAACACTTATTTTGAACAATTTGAACAAAAATCCTGTACTAACTGAGCTCTATTCCATCCTATGCAGAGCGTATATATCAAACCGGCATGTAATTATATGCTGGGTGCCGGGTCATAGAGGCATTGAGGGTAATGTTCGAGCAGATCAAATGGCCACATCTGTTACATCTCAGGCTATTAGCCCTACAACTGCTCTTCCTGTCACAGATTTGAGGCCTTTCCTGCGAAAGAAACTGCGAAGCCACTGGCAACGCTTGTGGGACGCTGAAATAAATAATAAGCTTCACTTCATTAAACCACAGTTAGGTTTCTGGCCTCCCATAATGAAAACACGACGAACTGATGTCCTATTCTGTCGTCTCAGAATAGGACATACATATGGCACCCACAATTTTTTGCTTACTGGTGATGAACCACCAACCTGTGGTAGATGTGGTGAGAGGCTGACCGTCCTCCATGTCCTCGTGGAGTGCCGGGAAGCCGAAACAGAAAGAAAGAAATATTTTCCACAAGCGTACCAATATCATGTCCCGCTTCATCCCATTATGTTTCTTGGTGAAGAACCGCTTTTTAATGCCAAAGCAGTCGTCAAATTTTTGAAAGATGTGGTCCTGCATGTTATAAGCCCAATAAATTCATAGCGCATCCTCTCTCCAGAGGATGCCGCTGTGATAGTAGTTTTTTATAGCACATGCCTCCAGGCCCTTGTGGTTCAAGGGCTCTGTCTAGGCAGTAGTGCTTCTTGCCAATTGCTGCATCTTAAATATTTTAAATATCGTGTCATTCTTTCTCAATGCATTCTTCATTGCATAGTACGCCTCATTAGTCATTGCCATGATTTTAGTACATGTATATTTTACGCACTTTACAGCGATTATTTTTAGGCCCCTTTACAGCCACGCCTCATCTACTTCTCAGAATTCATCGCTCCACTGCAAACTCACAAACACTGGCATGGCGCTCTTTGGCCATACCTGGCCCTTGCGCCATTAAACACCATACATCATCATCATGAATGTTTCTCTCCCCCCTCTCTCTCTGCCAACGCTCTGAAGATGGAATAAAGAGAATAAAGATTAGCTGTATTAGTAAAGCGATACTTCTACATTATTTCTATATTCTATTGACACGTGTACTTGTTTATCTTTCACCGGTGATCGCTTTTCACCGGCTAACAAACGTTAAACGTTATCGCTAGGCGCAGGACGCGCCTGCAGGTATCGGAAGTTTCTTGAACGTTATCGATGCATCTATCCGTTGTCTGTTGTCACCGACGCTTATGTGATCTGATTGTATGAGCGACGCGAATTGTCTAGTACTTTCTGGAAGACACGCGGGCACCAGGGATTACTCTGGAACCTTCGATTACTCGTGTTTAAAAGCCGACGCGTTTCGCCGCTGATAAGATTTCGACGATCGCCGACTGTGTTTGCCGCTATCGTTGTGCTTCGAGTGTAGCTTGCTTTTGTGGGCACAGGTTCGCCCAATAAAGAATCAGTTTCGTCATACAGTTTTACGGCTGTTTTCTTCACCGTCACTACTCTGTGACACTATAAACTTCGCATTACGGAAATAAAAAGCCGCTCTTGCCTTGAAAGGAGGCTTTATACGCGAGAAAAGATGCAAAAAACTAAAAGCGGCTGGCACAGCAGCCTCCAAATTTCTCTCCTTGTTCGTTGTGACGTCATGAATTTTGACGGCTCCGACTCGGGTTTAATTGTTTTTTTTTTTTTTTTTTTTTTTTTGCTAGAGATGCATACGTTGCATTTCAACATAGCCAAGGACTAAGCATAACCAGTTTTGTAAACGTTTATTGATTTACAAAGGGCCAAATAAAAAAAAATATTGCTTTGACATCTGTGACGTCACATTGACGTACCTGATTTCGGGTTTAGGGGTGATATTCGAGAAATGGAAGTTTGACGTTCATTTTCGCCTTGCTGGCTTTTTTTTTTTTTACATTCCCCCAGATTTTTTTTTTCAGGGAAAATGATGTACTCAAGGTTTCGCATTGTCAACTACACGCCGGCATTTGCTCTGCGATGGAGGTGGCGAGCAGCCTCGCAGAAGGAGTAACGAATTTTTCGGTACTTGCAGCAGCGGCTAACGCTCCCTGGAAACATTGTGGACGTGGCACCGACGCTGACGGAGGGTTCCTTCCACGAGCACATCCAGCAGTGACGCCATCCAGCTATCTTAAGATAACAAGGCTCCCCTAACGTCGGCTCATTTGCTCTGCGGTGGTGGTGGTGGCCAGCAGCATCGGAGAAGTGACGAAGTTCTTCCATACTTGCAGGTTGATGCTGATGCAAACTGTACCGTCTAGCATGTCTTGTTTGCTGTCTACCACCACCGCTGCTAATTCTAACGTTACTTTGATGCACGTTTTTTAAGGGTTGATCAGAAATACTTCTGTCTGTCCTTTGCCTGGTCTACAGTGAAATGCTTACAGAATCAGGCTTGTACTCTATGTGCCCAGGATGCGTCTTTGGTTACCCTCTCGGCGCATGCTAAGGCGTAACTGAAACCACGTTTAAAGCACAAGATGACACGACGAATAATAATTGGAAATGTCAGACGTGTGTTGTATTAGAAGCCCGAGTGGCCGCTGGCATCCGAGAAGAGAAACATGAACAAACTCCAGGAGTCGAACGGATGCTGTTTGAAATCAGCAAGCAGTTGATGCAACTACCTGCAATTAGGAATAACGTTTAAGAACTTGTGGGGCTGAAGCACAGAGTGGGCAAACTAGAGGAGGCTGTAAAGCATGCCTTGGATGTGTACGATCAAGTGCTGGCCACAATGAGAACACGTTCTTCAGAGATATCTTCTGTAAAAAAATGAAAAAAAGGTCAAAGAAGCTGAGGCAAACAATGGCAAAGAAATTCAAAACTACGGCAGCAAATTAACCAACTTGAGCAGTATAGCAGGCACGAAAATTTGGAAATTGATGGACTTCCACATAGCGACAATGAAGAGCTACTTGCCAAAGTAAACAAATTAGCGAAAGCACTGCAACTTGCTCAACTGTCTCGAGCAGTGTTGAAAGTATACGTAGGTTTCCACCTAAACCAGGCAAAGAACCCGTACTGCTCGTTCGTTTTGTATCCCGTGTCACGCGGGGCGAATTGGTGACAAAAAAGAGTGATTTGGAAGCAAGGAAATTGAACGTTTACTTCCTTGATAATCTGTCACCAGAAAACAAGAAGCTTCTATGGCAAATGAAGCTACGACGTCAGGAAAAACGTTACAAAATTCGCCTGGCATAGGGACGCCAAATTCTTCGTGCGCACGGCTCAGGGCGCGCGCGCAATTCGTACTGCATGCGAAGATGATTTGAATATATGCTGACTTTCTCGGGGCTGTATAGATTACTTTCTTTTCTCATGGCAGGTACAAGCGCATCAGCTTACCATAGCAGTTCTTCATTCACCTCTGCCGTACGCGCTTTTTTTCCCTAAGGGATAACAAGCTATCTTTCATTTAAATGCTAGGAGCCTGAAAAATAAATATATCGAAACTGAAATTTATTTGGAATTATTAAAACATAACTTTGAAGTTATTGCTTTTATTGAGACGTGGTTCCAAAGCGCAGAAGAAATGATCAATTTTGATGGTTATGAATATGAATATATTTATCGTAAACACCGTCGTGGTGGAGGTGCTTCACTTTATGTGAAAAATGATCTGTCCTACGAGCTACTCTCCGAATTTTCGTGCGCTACTGATTTGTATGACTGTACAGCTGCAAAATGTTATAAATATACCGTGTACCGTCCCCCTTCAGGTGATCTTGATGAATTTATTCAATTCATTACCAAAATATTGGAATATGCATCCGATTCGGATATCCCGATTGTCTTGGTTGGCGATATGAACATTAACTTATTATTACCTACTGCTCAAACTACCATTTATTGACGTACTACGTTCATATAATTGCACTAATACAATCGGTTCGCCAACCGGAATAACGCCAGATTCTGAATCATTAATTCATGTATGCATATTTAACCATGATCCAAATTATGTTTTTTCGGGAATTCTCACCTCTTATTTAAGCGATAATTTGCCAGTATTTTGCTTTTTCATACGATATCAAAACAAAAGAAGGCGTTTTCGATGTCAACCTTCTTTGTACTGCCACTTTAACGCTGAGCATATGAGCGCTTTCCGCTCATTGATAGAGAACACAGACTGGGCTGAAGTGTCTAGTGAAAATGATCCGAATATTTAGTATGACACGTTTATTCAGATCATGATGCTACTTTTCCATTAGAAAAAAAGGAGGACGTACAAGAAAGCTAGGGAGCCGTGAGTTACTCAAGATGTATAAAATACAGAAACGTGACAAATTACTTGATAGATTTACTCGCTACAGGAATCTTGCTATACTAAGTGAATACAAGAAAATAAGAAACACGTTGACTTGGGACCTCATGAAAGCTACAAACAGATATTATGAACACATGTTCTCCTCGGTATGAAACGATCCAAATAAATTATGGAACGCAGTTCGCAGGTTTGAAGCAAACCAGCAAAACAGAAACCCGGTCACGTCAAGCTACGTATGTAGCTTTTAGCCCAAAATGACTGTCCAGTCATTTTGGGCTGGGGAAAATTGATTTGATTTGAATACTCTAACGTTTGATGGTACTGAATACAGTGAAACTTCCTTGGCCAACAAATTTAATGATCATGTTTTATTTGCTAGTGGGATAGCCCACTCCAGTGGTTCATTAATGGCATCTGAAAAATATGTAAACTACGAGAGCTCCAATTCCATTTTCCTATCAGCTTGCACTGAAATGGAAGTGTTTTCCGTTCTTGCGGCCTTAAAGAAGGATACTGCAACAGGCATTGATGACATAAAAGCAACACCAATCATAGCTGTTGCTGATATTTCTCGGCTCCATTATGCCGTATCTGTAACAGTGATTTATCGAATGCCATCTTTCCCGATTCTATGAAAGTTGCCAAAGTGATTGTGTTGCATAAGGGAGGCGCGGTCGCAGATTGAAATAATTACAGACCGTATTCATACTTCTTCTTTTCTCGTGCTGCAACGACTCCTAAAGTGCAGGCTAACTAAATTCCTAAATAAAAAAAGTTGTCGCAGTTTCACCTGAAAGGCGAAGCATCAATTGCGATAGCAAACTTGAAGAGAGCTATACGGAGTAATGATAGCAGCTTTATCAGCTGTATAAACTTGGACATGCAGCAGCACCGGCAACACGCAGAACTGTTGTCGCCACCGTCGGCGTTTTGCCCGCGTTCGCTCAAAATGCGTGCGGCGTTGGTGACAGTTGTCGGAGCCTCTGATATAAATAGGCACTTGGTGCCGCAGCTAAACGTCGCCTCCCTTCCCCCCCCCTCCCCCACGGCCTGTCGCGCGTCGGAAAAAGGCACGTTTGCTCTACATATATGGTGATTGTAGAGGAGGAAAGAGACGCCTACTTCTGCAGCCCTTAACGCGCAGAACAGCGCAGAACGCGCGTTTGTTCTCCGCCGTGCGTTCACTCCCCGTGAAAGCGCGCGTCCCTCGCGCCCTTTCACTCGCACATACAGCGTTCGGCCCGCGGCGACGATTTCATCTCCATTGACGTCATACGGAACCTCACGGCGACGGCGACGGCGACGGCGACGCCGACGGCAGAAATCTGCTTTTGAGTGTCCATATAATTGCTATCGCAATAAAAGCATGCCCTTGTGCACCAACAGTTTGGCTTCCGTTAACACAGATCCACTGAAATGGCGCTTGTTAAGATCAAAGATAATATCCATAGTAATTTTGAGAGCAAATTACATACCGCCGGTCTTTTGCTGGATATTAAAAAATGTGGTTGATCCCTCTTATATAGGAATCGGTATAGAACACGAAAGTGAAACGTGTCTTCACAGAAGTAGTGTAATGTTTATTGCACATTGATATATAATGTCTATTGGTGTTTTGTGGCTAAAGCGCCCTTAGGCGTTGATGCACCCACGCTGACGCCTGGTGGCACGTCTCCTCCATCACGACTACCAACGTCGATGACCATGAGCAACCGTCGTGCATATGGAAGCTGCACTACGCTGCACACGCTAGCACAACGCGAAAGACGAAGCACGTAACTGACACACTAATACAACGCGCAAGACAAAGCACGTAACTGAATCGTCACCGAGTCAAATCAGCGCGTACAGCGCGTCGTAATTGCAGCCTCCGCGATCAACTTCAGAAACATTTTCAGAGCTAGTTGCGGAGGCCACGCTCCGCTGTGCTGAGTACGGTGAACGCCACCTAGGTGGCGTTGGTAGTGCTTCTTGATGCCAGCGTCCCTTCGAATGCTGGCATCGAGGCGTCGTAGTGCTGAGACCACCGAAGCGTTCACTGTCGGTGCGCGTTAGTGTCATAATGCAGTACTTCTCTTTTCTGCTCGTAGGCGGCGGCACCGCCCCGAGCAAGAGCGCGGGTACACGGAGGAGTGTTAGATATATAAGGCGCGTCTGTGTAGCTCTCTGCAAATGCGTTTGTGGCGCAATGGGTTAAACGCTCGGCGATCTATCGTCGCGGACCGAGAGGTCGTGGGTTCGATTTCCAAATTTTGCATGTTTGTGGAACTTTTTCTTCTGGTTTCTTTCTTTGTATTATGTTCGTGTACATTGTAAGCTGACGTATTTCCGTGACGGAAATACGTCAGTGAAGTCTTGGTGGACCCCGGCATAAAACACTTTCGTGTTAAAAAACTTTCGACTCCATTGAACATACCATTCTATTTAATAAACTGTTATACTATGGAATTCGCGGCGTGTCCCTAAAACTGATTAAAGATTACTTCGCTACCGACTAAAATGCACATAAGGATACTTCAACAGTAATAATACGTAGTAATAATAATACATTACAAAATACACACATTATAAGGATCTTTATTCCAAAAAGAAAGAAACAGCACCCGGTGTCCTTCAAGGCTCAATTTTATGT
Organism: Dermacentor silvarum; assembly: GCF_013339745.2. Classification (NCBI taxonomy): domain Eukaryota; kingdom Metazoa; phylum Arthropoda; class Arachnida; order Ixodida; family Ixodidae; genus Dermacentor; species Dermacentor silvarum. Next base: position 54,250,038 of record NC_051163.1, read on the forward strand.
CCAATAATCTTTATTCTATGCGTAAACGATATTGTAAACATACCACTTACACCAGATATAGTCTTGTATGCTGACGACACAAGTTTGTTTTTATCACTTGACAGCCTATGTGTGCTCGAAATTGCAGCCAATTATTGGTCATATCACCTTTTATTTCTATTAGCAGTGAACCAGCTACAGTTAAACATGTGTAAAACTAAATATGTGATTTTTAAGCCTACAAATAAGCCTGATGACTGAGCTGTTTGTGTCAAGTTCAGTAGTTGTGTGATCGAGCGGATTTCAGCTCTTAAATTTTTAGGAGTACTTTTTGACGAAAACCCCAGTTTTACTCCTCAATGAAGATTCATAAAACCGGGAGAAACGTCACAGGTCGTCGGGAAAGCACTTTGCGTCTGGGTGGATGCCTCTGTGAGCCGCCCAAGTCCAGGAGCCCTTCAAGCCCGTACATCCGCACCCCAGCAGCCTTCCTCGAACGATCCCTGCTTATGTCGTGCCCGGTAGACACCAGTCCATCGGAGAAACTTCGATGTAATTGGTTGAAGGCCTTGTACACTCGGGTCCTTCTGGCCCTACGTGCGCACACCTCAGCACCCATCCTCGAACCACCCCCGCTGACGATGATGATGACGATGTCCTTAAAACAAGGCTCGCACCCACTGTGGCGGATTGGCCAAGAATTCGGCACGTGTCTCTTCCGTCCTTCTTCTCTTCTTCCTCTTCTGCTCTTCTATAATGGTATCCCGTAAACTTCTCTTTAGATTTTCTCTTTTTTCTTTGCGACGCTCCGCGCACTCGCTCCAAAGCCGCGTGGCACGTCGTCGCCGTTGTCTTCATCGCACACAAAGCTCGCGCGGCGCCGTAAATTCGCAAGTCCTTGATGACCTGCCGATGACAATGCTCTGCCTGACTGCCTGTTGTGCCGTGCCATCCAAAACCTTCATCGTGTCTGAGCCGATGCTAAATAAATAAACAAATAGGTATTCGTAGGAAGGCCATTCTGTATACGCTATGCAGATAAAAATGTGATCAGGCTGTCAGTATACTTCATTCGCTTCAATGCAAGTACAACATTAAGCGGATCAGCCCCAGTTAACGCGGCATCAAAACATAAAATTTCTGCAGACGCAGGGAATTGTTCAGAAACGCAAAACCGCGAGACAACAAGCTAGCGCACTACATATTCTGCGGTCGTGTCACTGCTTTGAAATGGGACTTTCTTGCTCGCTGCATGGAAATAAACATAAACGAAAACCAATTTTTCTGCACAAAGTCTGGTTTAAATTTTACGATGTTATCTTAGGGGTGGCTGGAAAGTTCACCCAATCCTTCATGTGTTCAAGAAAGCAAAACAGAATAAAATTTTTTTTTCATAGTGTATTGGTAGCTTTTTCTCAGCTTTCGCATCTCAACGCCAGAAGCTTGTTGCCTATCCGGTGCGATTTGGTGCAGGTCATTCACTTCGTGGTCACCCGCAGAATGAATAAGCTATTTGGACCGTCGTTCCACGGTAAAGATTTGATCTCACGCGCTCGGGCTTAGCAGTGCACTAACAAAGCCACTACGCCGCCACGGCGAGTTTTGGAAATCGGAAAATATTGGGTATTCGATTCGATATTCGTTATGGCGCATGGCGCGGTTACGCATGCGCTTAATTTTTATTTTATATTGTGCTTTACACTGTGTACCATATTTCTTCTCGTTATTTCCGCACTGCTTGGTCTCCTCTTCTGTACTGCAATTATGCGCTCAATTTTTATTCACGATGTATTGTACTTTGTTTTCTTTTTTATGTGCATGGTTGTGTATGCACTGTTCAGACTTTTACGCCCCCCTTACACAATGCCCTGCGGGCCTGTAAAGTACGTCAAATAAATAAATAAATAAATAAATATCGGGTGGTCGCTTTTTTTCTCTCGAATATTCGTATTCGATTCAATTTAAGCATGATAGAGGTTATAGTTGGCCGGACAATAACAGACACTAACACGTACTAGCACACTAACAATGTGAAAGTAGAACTCGGACATCAAAGAAAAGACGAGGCAATTAATAACACGACACTATGTCGTTTTAGAAGTTTCACTAGTCGAAATATAGCTCTTTAAATCAGGTTAGTTGATCTAGAACTGATTTGTAGTTGAACAGTATGCAGCCGTGACTGTGTCGATGAGCGCATGGGTTTGTACAGAGATGTAAAAAGAGTCGCAGTTTCGCCCGAAAAGTGATCGTAGCATCCATTACAAGAGCAAATTAATAGACAGATATACAAAGTAAGGTTAGTAGTTTTATGGGCTGTATAAACTTTAAAACCATTCGCATACTAACTAAATGAAGAAGCATGGTGTCTGCACGCACAGGCAAACATTAGCACATAACACTCGATGAGCGCGGACACTCGCTGTCAAAACACTGGCGTGAGCAAGCGCGGGATCAGCCGCGAGCGAAGTAACCTTCATGCTGTCTATCGCTTCAGCGCAAACTGAGCGGCGGGAACACAGCGTGCACAGAGGTATGATCCATCGAAGCGCCTAGACCCTGCCCTCAACGCAGATCGCTTTCAAGATATGGCACGCGCGGCCGCGGAACTACGCAGTTGCTGTGGGAGTACAACGCCGCCCCCCGCCCTCCCCTCCATCCGGAACCTAGCGCGTGAGATTTAGCCGCGATCATCGGCTCCTCTCGCACGCTTTCCCTCGCAGATCAGCGTGCGGCGGCGGTAGTATTGCCCTTGGAATTTATAAGGAACATCACGGCGACGCCGACGGCAAAAATTGCTGGCTCTTCCGCAAACGAGAGTAGATGTAAGCATGAAATGGCTACCACATGGCGTCTTTTGCTGCCTGTGGTGCCGCCGCCTTCAATCAGCTTTTCTTCTTCAAACAGGCACAAGCGCTCAGTGTCTGTCGCTACTTATTCTTGCCGCGTCGAAGTGGTCGGCTGCAAATGATCGGCCAATTCACGGACCGCTGGCTTTGAAAAGAGCACAGGCAAACCTGTCTCAACGCCAAAAGATGACAATCAAGTGTATGGTGCCTTGTATCTGGCTTTTGAACGTCGCTTTTGGAAATGACAAATAAAACTTCAGCGTACTAGAAGTTACAGCTTGTGTAATGTTAGGAACAGACATTAGGAAGAAATCGGAAGAATATTTTTGTAACTTACTTGGGCAGTAAGTAGCGTATGTAATGCAGTCCTGTACAAGGGGTTGGGGGGCCAGAGACCGCATTTTCTTAAGTTTTGACTCGTTGCCCGTATGTTCTCGTCTACAGTACCCGGATAACGGCTCTGGATTTTACCTCAAGGTCTTTTGAAGGTCGCCGACAACGGGAGCTAAAAGCATTTCATGCGTAAGAGTACGTGATGTGTCTGCCTTAAATGCATCAGTATACGGGCTTCCGCCTTCAAGTCGTCTTAGGGATAACATACGAGACCCTGTGAGTTTTTTCTATTGAAAGACTTATAATACTTTTCTTTCTTCTTCTTTGTGTGGTTTTACGTGCCAAAACCAGTTCTGATTATGAGGCACGCCGTAGTGGAAGGCTCCGAATTAATTTTGATCACGTGGGGTTTTTTAACGTGCACTTCAACGCAAGCACATGGGTGTTTTTTGCATTTCGCCTCCATCAAAATGCGGCCGCCGGGGCCGGGATTCGATCCCGCGACCTCATGCTCAGCAGCGCAACGCCCTAGCTGACTGAGCCACCCCGGGGGATATTTTTCTTTGTATAAGCGACTTTGTATGCCTCTAATTTATCCTGCGTTTAGAAAATGTGCTTAGTGTAGAATGTCACTGCGCATGTTAACTTCAACATAAGGTACTTCCTCTGAACGTTCTGGATCTCAGTTTCTTTACTACTGGCCGCATTTAGATGGAGGCGAAATGCAAAAACGCCCGTGTGCTTGCGTTGTAGTGCACGTTAAAGATCCCCAGGTGGTCAAAATTAATCCGGAGCCCTCCACTACGGCGTGCCTCATAATCAGAACTGATTTTGGCACGTAAAACCCCAGAATCAATCAATCACTGGAATATTATCCGTGTACTCGTATGTACATCAGCACCAGTTGAATGCACGCTAAATGTGACGCTTAATATGACTCTCAAAGCAAGAAAATTTAAAATCTAACGGAATAACAAGAACTCCGAGTGTAAAGAACTCAAAATTGACAATTATTTTCCTAAAGATACTTTGGGCGAAATGTGCAGGGGCCATCTGTGGCAGCTTTAGTTAAAAGAAAGAAAGAAAATAAATAACGCTATAATGTTGACTCAACGAAAGCAAAAATGGATGCAAGATCAACACTGAAAAGCCCATAATCACAGTGCAGATATGTTATTGGAGTGTAATGATAGTATAACGTCAGTGAATGCAACATGTATATGTTAATGAAGCCAAAATGAGACCTAAAGAAAAAAGCAATGCCAATGGACTAGGAGGATAAAACATTTATCAACCGAAATGAAAAGACACGACTGGTGAAAGCTTCTGCTTCTTATTGCTTCCGCGTCACGCTTGTGAGGGCGCCTCAGTCATGGAGTCCTAGACTACGAAGTAATTTACTCCCATTAAATTGAATAAGACTGCACTTCGGTATATATCTCACACACTTACACCTTTTTGGGTGTAAGGGTGTGCAGTCGCACCCGCCATGATTGCTCAGTGGTTATGTTGTTGAGCTACTGAGCATGAGGTCACGGGATCGAATCCCGGCCACGGCGGCCGCATTTCAATGGGGGCGAAATGCAGAAAACACCCGTGTACTTAGATTTTAGTGCACGTTAGAAAATCCCGGGTGGTCCAAATTAATCCGGAGTCCCCCACTACGGTGTGCCTCACGATCAGATGGTGGTTTTGGCACGTAAAACCCCATATATTTTTATTACTGCCACTGCCCGCCCGACCCACCACAGCAGGTGCTGGTTAAGCGGGTTTGGGCTAAACATAAGAGCCTACCACTGCTCGGTGTGGGGTTTGTGATTTGGGGGAAGGTCTGTACTGTTGGGGCAAGCCAAGGTTGTGCGTTACAGTGAGGCTTACTCTCCACAGGACAAACGCTTGTGGGACGGCTGCGCGAAATGACTTATGGCAAATTCGCAAGCTTTAATGTCATTTACGTTGGTGTTTTTCTTTTTTTCTGTGCGCGTTTATTGCACGACCGCTGACAGATGCAGCTGACTGATGTCGCTTTTCTGTCACTCTGGGCGAGCACCCGTGGACTTTGATCTTTTTAGAGATGTCTTATGCCGAATTAGACCGATAGCAAATTGCAACTACACATCGCGTTGCAATTCAATATATAACAAAGCACCTCGTAGTCGTACACTTTTCTGCAGCTTTTTCTGCTATAAATGCCACTTCGGGCCTATAGATGAGCTATTGGCAGAGTAATCTATTTTCCTGGTTGAAATCAGCACCAGTGTAAAGATGTTAATCTCAACCGCAACATGTGACGAAAATGGCTCATCCGTTGCAGATAATATCGGTTGCTCCTGCTTACGTAATAACTTCCATAACGAGACCCGTGGTTCGCTGGATTGCGGTAGCGTATCAGTGCAGTTGCGCAAGTGTCTTGGATACAAAATGTGACAGATGTCGCATCTCGTGCGCAGTTGGTTCGTGGTCGTCGATGTTGTACACTTCTCTTGTTTGAGAGAACGGCACGTGGATGACACGTATTGGCATAAATTACCATGTAGATTACGCGTATGTTTCTCATACCGGCATCCTGCGCCAATATGCGCAGCTATGTCGGCGTGAAATAGGTTGCTTACAAGTCACTGTCAAGTTATGGGCGCGCGCACAAAATGTGTACTTGCTTGCCGGTATTTTCTGGCGAAGTTTGCTGGCAATAGACGCTTAATGATAACAAGCGGTAAAAAAAGAGACCATAAGCGTTGGCTTCGTCGCTGCCTGAGTTATAGGCTCTTGGTAATATCAAGAACGAGCCTGAAAATAAATGCATAAATGAGTTTATATTATCCATGTCCTGGTATATCGTCGTAATACAGATAGAATGGCCACACAGAGGGAAAAAAATGCTTATGAAAGTGTATCCTTCAAGAAAATGTTTATTACTGCAGCATAACCTTCTAAATGAATGCTGATTTACGTTCTTTACTCTTTCAGCTGATCTGATATTGCTTTCACTAAACACGAGTGCGCGAATTTAATTGACAACACTTCTCTCACTACCGTGTGTTTCACATTTATTCAAGCAACATTTCATTCCATATACTGTAATGGTCTTCTAAAATTATTCGTGTGCAAACAAGCTACATTGTGCTGTACATTTATTAAAGGAACATTGTACTTATGTTGAGTGCAATTTTTTCTAACAGTATTCTTGTGCATTAAAGACAGTTATCTCCCTCACTTCTTTTATGTTTTCTTACGCATTGTATAGTTAAGTAAAAACGCTTAATACTCGCAATTTATATAGTTATCACTGGGTTGTTGTTTCACACATTGTTCTGACTACATTGTGTAACAGTGGGACCCTACACAAGTTCTGTCAAGTTCTGGAAGCATCACGTTTAGGCATTTGATTCTGCTGGTTACTAAATGAACGGTGCTGTATTGTTTCACGTTCAATATATGTGACATCTGAATTCTCTCATTTCTGCATGATGTGTGTGGCCATCATAACACTAAATGCGGACCTAAATAATAATAATAATAATAATAATAATGAAAAAAAAAAACGTATGGCCCCAAGGACGGCCTTCCTTATTTTCAAGATCGACTGGGAGTACGTAAAGCTAACGCCACCGCTGAACCGGGGGATAGTGGAGGAAAATTGGAAAAAACATGAACGCGATAGCTACAGCAAAATATTAAAAAAATAACAATAATAAAGAATAAATCGCGTGACTCAGGCTGGCCGTGAGCCTTCTTTCTTTGAGGGGGGGGGGGGGGGGCAATCGCATTGCTTTATAAGTTTGACCTAGGAGAGGCAAACTCAAGATATTTCCAAAGCCAATAGCAACACCTGAAAAACCTATTTGCACGCCGACATTAGAAGCTGCTTCTTCGGGATTCCACTTCACAGCACAATGATGCACTTTTTTTTACGGCACGCAATACTGTGAAACGGGGGCGAGATCTGCAACCTTTTTTTTTTTTTTTTGCATCTAATATGTCATGTATATGAAGCCGCTAGTAATGCCACAAGTTTACCATCTCGTTTCCGGAATCTGATTTCTTTGAGCTTTTGCGATCGTCGTAGCGGTCGTCTTCCGAAAAGGCTTACGCAGCGAAAAACTGCAGCCGCAGAATAGCAAGCCAGGAAAGCCTCCTGATAGAAGAAAAGTACAGCTAATGAAACTCGAACGTTAATATATATTTCAGTAGTTTGATATTCCGGTTCGGCTGTAATCTGTGTTTGCGGAATATCAAATCATTTCCAGTATTACATTCATCGAAACAAACAAACAAGCAAAATAATTAAAGGATGCATTCATATTTGCAGCGAGGATTTTCCCACGCAGTTGTAGTAGACGGAGGGGAATACCTGCCCTAATCTCTGCATCCCAGCCACCAACACTCTGGGTTCTGAAGTGACTTTGCACCATGCATTCAACCATTCACGTGCGAATTTCTTATGCAAGCAGTCAAAGTCATTGCAGAGAAAGAAATATACCCAAAGAAAATTAGATCACACAGGTGTTCGGTTAAAGGAGATCGAAAGACCGAGATAAATGTAAGGAGGCTAGCAGCAGTCATTCCGGCTTACTACCCCACACGGAGGCCCCTGTAGGGAGGTGTAAAAGCAAGGAATGAGATAAGACACACACACACACACACACACACACACGCACACACACACGCACACGCACACGCACACGTACACGCACACGCACACGCACACGCACACGCACACACACACACACACACACACACACACATCACTGGCTCACAAACTGCACCCTTTACCTGGGCCTTCGTTATCGCGGTCCTAAGATATCATCTGCTGATATAGTTCTCATTTAACATTGGGTGTGAATAATTTACCGATAAATACATTATAATTATTTACCTAGCTCGCTTGAACCAGGTCCTAAGGAAATGTACTATAATATAGGGTAAATGATTCTGGATTGATCTCGATCATCGCGCAGATATTCTTTCCGCCTACCCAAAAATAAACCCACGAGCGTTATTGCATTCTGCCTGCACTATGTGAGACCTGCGCGGCTTGGAAGCGAACCGGAGACCTTTTACCTCAGGACGAGAACGCCATAGCTACTGAGCCACCACATGAAGCCGAAGTCGGTTGCCGATCGCTATATTACATTGCCACACGTTATTTATGCATACATGAAGGAGTATTCATTTGCTCTTATCGACTACTCAGGAACCACGTACTGCTGTCAATAATGCTGGCCTGACAGCGGTTTTGTTGAGTAACTATGGCAGTGCGTTTCAATCTTGTGTTAAAATTTGCGAAAATTTCTGTTCGCCATGGAGCTTCGCTCGCCGGTGTCCCAAGAAATTCTCGGAAATCCAATGGTGAAGCGTTACCACAGGGATACTTGCTTCAAGCAAGTTTATCTTGACAAGTTGTGATAGCAGGCGAAATCGGCAACAGAAAAATCACGGCGAAGGTGGCTGTTTTCTCAATACAATGTGCAGTCTCTGATCAGCCAAGTTTGTTGCTGTTTGTGTGTGGAAATCATCAATAATCAAGTGTGTATGTATCTCGTAAAATGTCCGTGTTTAGACATATTAAAAATGAGCAATATGATCTTCCCGTCATGCCTGCAAAAAGTTTACGAATGTTAATGTTCACCACGTGGGAAGGTATGGTATTCTACCCCATATTAAAAGCAGACATATATATATATATATATATATATATATATATATATATATATATATATATATAATCTTCTGCATGCGTGGGTGTATCTTGCTGTTCACCGTCAGCAGCGTCAAGCAGGGCAGATCAAATGAATGTTTGACACAACATATTTTACTCACAACCGTCAACGGACTCGTAATCACTTCCTCTTGAGACACAGTGTACATTATATTGCTGATTGATTTCAATCTTATCCAAAATTATTTGAGAAGGGATTGCGCAGCATATCTATCCAGGATGTAAAGTCAGATGTCTGCGGAAGCGTAAGGAAGTGGTATAATCAGACTCTTTTTGTTGGCTTTCTTGAAAACCGGCACTAATTTGATGTCATCCGATGTCCACCGCAAACGACCAGACGCACCCTTGAAGTGCGTTTCGAATACAGTCAGACCTCGTAGTAACGAAACGGGATATAGCAAAACAATAGCAGTAACGAAGTGAAATTCCCCTTGAAACCCCTATTGGTATTCATAGAGCAGTGTATGCAATAATGAATGTAACGAAGTAATGTATATAACAATGTAATTCTGGCTCCCCCATTCAACTTCTTTATAACGAGGTTTTACTGTACTGCACTATGGCAAGAAGATACTGGATGTAGAAGCGACATGCCAAACCGGCACGCCACGCTACATCTTTGCCTCTGTGTCTGGGGAAAAAACGACTTTAGTGGCCAGCAGCATCGGAGAGGTGACGAAGTTCTTCGATACTTGCAGGTTGGTTCTGATGCAAAGTGTACCGTCTAGCATGTCTTGTTCGCTCCCTACCACCACCGCTGCTACTTCTAACGTTACTTTGATGCACGTTTTTGAAGGTTGATTAGAAATACCTCTGCCTGTCCTTTGCCTAGTCTACAGTGAACCACTTATAGAATCAGGCTTGTACCCTATGTGCACAAAATGCGGCTTTGGTTGCCTCCTCTGTGCATGCTCAGGCGTAACTGAGACCACGTTTAAGGCACAAGATGACACGACAAAGAATAATTGGAAATGTCAGACGTGTTGTATTAGAAGCCCGAGTGGCCACTGGCGTCCCAGAAGAGAAACATGAACAAACTCCAGGAGTTGAACAGATGCTGTCTGAAATCAGCAAGCAGTTGATGCAACTACCTGCCATTTGGAATAACGTTGAAGAAATCGTGGGGCTGAAGCACAGAGTGGGCAAATTAGAGGAGACTGTGCAGCATGTCTTGGATGTGTACGATCAAGTGCTGGCCACAACGAGAACACGTTTGTGGGCAACTGTGTGGGCGCAGGTCAGCCAGACGCACAAGAAGGCACCCAGAGACACAAAGAGACGTCTTTATGACACGAAACGGCACATAGGACGAATACGGGACCACATAAACTATACAGATAAACTTGGGTAACTGTCACGCTCGAGCACTCGCGATGCTAATCAGGAGTTCCGGCCTCGTGGCGATGGCTTGGCGGACTTGGCTCTGACGGCGGTGAGTACGGGCGGTGGTTGAAGTTTTATGGGTGGCACCAGGACGTAGCCCGGTTCCGGAGCGTTAGCTCTAGGACGTAGCCCGAGCTCGGCACCGTAGCGGTGGGATGAGAGCCAGGACGAAGCCCAGCACAGCAGTGGGGTGAAAGCCGGGACGACGCCTGGCTTGAAGAACAGGAGCAGGGCTGTGGGACGTAGCCCGAGCCCGGCAGCGGTCGTGCGAGCCGAGACGTGGCTCAGCTCAGCAAGACCCACGACAGTGGCAGACGCCGGGGCGACGCCCGGTTTGAAGAACAGGACCAGGGCTGTGGGACGTAGCCCGAGCCCGGCAGCGGTCGTGCGAGCCGAGACGTGGCTCAGCTCAGCAAGACCCACGACAGTGGCAGACGCCGGGGCGACGCCCGGTTTGAAGAACAGGACCAGGGCTCAGGGACGTAGCCCGAGCCCGGCAGCGGTCGTGCGAGCCGAGACGTGGCTCAGCTCAGCAAGACCCACGACAGTGGCAGACGCCGGGGCGACGCCCGGTTTGAAGAACAGGACCAGGGCTGTGGGACGTAGCCCGAGCCCGGCAGCGGTCGTGCGAGCCGAGACGTGGCTCAGCTCAGCAAGACCCACGACAGTGGCAGACGCCGGGGCGACGCCCGGTTTGAAGAACAGGACCAGGGCTCAGGGACGTAGCCCGAGCCCGGCAGCACGGCAGCGGTCGTGCGAGCCGAGACGTGGCTCATCTCAGCAGGACCCGCGACGATAGTAGAAGCCGGGGCGGCGCCCGGTTTGCAGTACAGGACCGGGATGCCGGAACGTGGGCCGGCGTTTGGTCCACTCCATCTCGCTGCATTGCCCGTTCTGTCAGCGTGGCTGCCCCGTCGTTCCCGATGGCCTCTCGCGGCGCGCTCACTAGCCACGCGCACTCCCGCGCTTTTCGGCCCCGCACGCCGAACACAAGCACAGAAAAGCCCGCGCATTTCACCTCTCGGTCCCGCACACCGAGCACTAACATCGAAATTCCGTCTTCCTACCACAACGTTCTTCAGAGGTATCTTCCGTAAAAAATGAAGAAAAAAAGGTCAAAGAAGCTGAGGCAAACAATATGTCAAAAAAAAAAAAATCAACACTACGGCAGCAAATTAACCAACTTGAGCAGTATATCAGGCACTAAAATTTGGAAATTGATGGACTTCCGCATATTGAAAATGAGGTGCCACTTGACAAAGTAAACAACTTAGCGAAAGCACTGCAACTTGCCCAACTGTCTCGAGCAGATGTCGAACGTATACATAGGTTTCCACCTAAACCACGCAAAGAACCCGTAGTGCTCATCCATTTTGTATCCCGCGTCACGCGGCGCAAATTGGTGACAAAAAAGAGTTATTTGGAAGCAAGGAAATTGAACGTTTACTTCCTTGATAATCTGTCGCCAGAAAACAAGAAGATTCTGTGAGAAATGAAGCTGCGACGTCAGGAAGAAACCTTACAAACTTCGCCTGGCGTAGGGACGGTAAATTGTTCATGCGCACGGCTCAGGGCGTGTGCGCAATTAGTACTGCGTGTGAAGATGATTTGAATCTGATACGCTGACTTTCTCGGGGCTTTATAGATTACTTTCTTTTCTCATGGCAGGTACATGCGCATCAGCTTACCATGGCAGTTGTTCATTCACCTCTGCCGTACGCGCTTTTTTTTTGTCCTAAGAGATAACGAGCTATCCATCTTTCATTTAAATGCTAGGAGCCTGAAAAATAAACATATCGAAACTGAAACTTATTTGGAATCGTTAGAACATAAATTTGAAGTTATTGCTTTTATTGAGACGTGGTTCCAAAGCGGAGAAGATATCAATTTTGATGGTTATAAATGTGAAGATGTTTATTGTAAACACCGCCGTGATGGAGGTGCTTCACTTTATGTGAAAAATGATCTGTCCTACGAACTACTGTCCGAATTTTCGTGCGTTACTGATTTGTATGATTGTGTTGCTGCAAAATGTTATAAATATCGAATTGCGTCAGTGTACCGTCCCCCTTGAGGTGATCTTGATGAATTCATTCAATTAATTACCAAAATATTGGAGTATGCATCCGATTTGAGTGTCCTGGTTGTCTTGGTTGGCGATATGATCATGAACTAATTATTACCTACTGCTCAAACTCAACAATTTGTTGACGTACTACGTTCATATAATTGCACTAGTACAATCTGTTCGCCAACAGGAATAACGCCAGATTCTGAATCATTATTTGATGTATGCATAACGAAGCACGATCCAAATGATGTTTTTGGGGGAATTCTCACCTCTGATTTAAGCGATCGTTTGCCAGTATTTTGTTTTTTGATACGAAATGAAAACAAAAGAAGGCGTTTTCGGTGTCAACCTTCTTTGTGCCGCCACTTTAACGCTGAGCCTATGAGTGCTTTTCGCCCATTGACAGAGAACACAGACTGGTCTGAAGTGTCTAATGGAAATATTCCGAATATTTCGTGTGACACGTTTATTCAGGTAATAAAGTCGTGTCATGATGATACTTTCCCATTAGAAAAAAAGAGGACGGACAAGAAAGCTAGGGAGCCGTGGGTTACTCGAGATGTATAAAATACAGAAACATCACAAATTATTCGTTACATTTACTCGCTACAGGAATCTTGCTAACTAAGTGAATACAAGAAAACAAGAAACACGTTGACTTCGGATCTCATGAAATCTAGAAACAGATATTATGAGCTAATGTTTTCCTCGGTATGAAACGATCCAAAGAAATTATGCAACGCAGCTCGCAGGCTTAAAGGAAACCAGCAAAGCACAAACCCGGTCACGTAAAGCTACGTGTGTAGCTTTTAGCCCAAAATGACCGTCCAGCGAACTGGCGAATAAAATTGATTTGATTTGAATACTCTAACGTTTGATGGTACTGAATACAGTGAAAATTCTTTGGCCAACAAATTTAATGATCATTTTTTACTTGCTAGTGGGACATCCCACTATAGTGGTTCATTAAGGGCATCTGAAAAATATGTAAACTATGAGAGCTCCAATTCCATTTTTGTATCACCTTGTACTAAAATGTGAGTGTTTTCCTTTCTTAAGGCCTTGAAGAAGGATACTGTAACAGGGATTGATGGCATAAAAGCAACACCAATCATAGCTGTTGCTGATATTTCTCGGCTCCATTATGCCATATCTGTAACAGTGGTTTAGCGAATGGCATCTTTCCCGATTCTATGAAAATCTTCAAAGTGATTGTATTGCATAAGGGAGGCTCGGTCGCCGATTTAAATAATCACAGACCGTATCCATACTTCTTCTTTTCTCGCAAGAGCTGCCGCAAATCCTAAAGTGCAGACTAACTAAATTTATAAATGAAAAGCATGCCCTTGTGCACCAGCAGTTTGGCTTCCGTGAACACACATCCACTGAAATGGCACTTGTTATGTTCAAAGATAAAATCCTCAGTAATTTTGACAGCAAATTACATACCGTCGGTCTTTTGCTGGATATTAAAAAAGCTTTCGACTGCATTGAACATACAATATACTATTTAATAAACTGTCATACTATGGAATTCATGGCGTGGCCCTAAAATTGAATAAAAATTACTTTACTACCGACTAAAACACACATAAGGACACTGCAACAGTAATAATACATTCCAAAATAGACACGTTATAATGGGCTTTATTGAACAAAGAATGAAATTGCACTCGGTGTCCTTCAATGCTCGATTTTAGGTCCAATATTCCTTATTCTATACGTAAACGATATTGTAAACATGCCGCTTACAGCAGATATAGTCTTGTATGCTGATGACAGAAGTTTGTTTTTCTCACTTGACAGCCTATGTGTGCTCGAAATTGCAGCCAATTATTGGTTAGATCACCTTTTATTTTGATTAGCAGTGAACCAGCTACAGTTAAACATGAGTAAAATTAAATATGTCATTTTTAAGCCTACAAATAAGCTTGATGACTGAGCCGTTTGTGTTAAGTTCAGTAGTTGTGTAATCGAGCGGATTTCAGCTCCTAAATTTTTAGGAGTACTTTTTGACGAAAACCCCAGTTTTACTCCTCAATGGAGATTCCTAAAACCGGGAGAAACGTCACAGGTCGTCGGGAAAGCACTTTGCGTCTGGGTGGATGCCTCTGTGAGCCGCCCAAGTCCAGGAGCCCTTCAAGCCCGTACATCCGCACCCCAGCAGCCTTCCTCGAACGATCCTTGCTTATGTCGTGCCCGGTAGACACCCGTCCATCGGGGAAACTTCGATGTATTGGGTGAAGGCCTTGTACGCTCGGGTCCTTCTGGCCCTACGTGCGCACACCTCAGCACCCATCCTCGAACCATACTGACGATGATGATGATGATGTCCTTAAAACAAGGCTCGCACCCACTCTGGGGGATTGGCCAAGAATTCGGCACGTGTCTCTTCCGTCCTTCTTCTCTTCTTCCTCTTCTGCTCTTCTATAATAGTATCCCGTAGACTTCTCTTTAGATTTTATCTTTTTTCTTTGCGTCGCTCCGCGCACTCGCTCCAAAGCCGCGTGGCACGTCGTCTTCATCGCACACAAAGCTCGCGCGGCACCGTAAATTCGCAAGTCCTTGATGACCTGCCGATGACAATGCTCTAGCTGCCTGACTGCCTGTTGTGCCGTGCCATCCAAAACCTTCATCGTGTCTGAGCCGATGCTAAATAAATAAACAAATAAGTATTCGTAGGAAGGCCATTCTGTATACGCTCTACAGATAAAAAAAAATGTGATCAGGCTGTCAGTAATACTTCATTCTCTTCAATGCAAGTACAACATTAAGCGGATCAGCCACAGTTAACGCGGCATCAAAACATAAATTTTCTGCAGACGCAGGGAATGGTTCAGAAACGCAAAACCGCGAGACAAGAAGCTAGCGCACTACCTATTCTGCGTCGGTGTCACTGTTTTCGAATGGGGCTTTCTTGCTCGCTGCATTGAAATAAACATAAACGAAAACCAATTTTTCTGCACAAAGTCTGGTTTAAATTTTACGATGTTATCTTAGCAGTGGTTGGAAACATCACCCAATCCTTCATGTGTTCAAGAAAAGAAAACAGAATAATTTTTTTTTCATAGTGTATCAATTGGTAGCTTTTTCTCAGCTTTCGAATCTCAACGCCAGAAGCTTGTTGCCTATCCGGTGCAATTTGGTGCAGCTAGCTCACGTCGTGGTCACCCGCGAGATGAATAAGCTATTTGGACCGTCGTGCCACGGCCAAGATTTGATCCCACGCGCTTGGGCTTAGCAGTGCAATGACAAAGCCACTACGGCACCACGGCTGCTTTTGGAAATCAGAAAATATTGGATATTCGATACGATATTCGATATGGCGCATGGCGCGCTTATCCATGCGCCATGCGCTTTTTATTTTTACATGTGCTTTAAACTGTTTGCCATATTTCTTCTTGTTATTTCCGCATTGCTTGGTCTCCTCTGCTGTACTGCAATTATGTGCTGAAATTTATTTACGCTGTATTGTACTTTGTTTCCTTTTTTTATCTGGTTGTGTATGCACTGTTTGGATTTTTACAGCCCTCTTAATGCCCTACGGGCGTGTAAGGTACTTGAAATAAATAAATAAATATCCGGTGGTCGATTTTTCTCGACTATTCGTATTCGATTCAATTTAAGCATGATACAGGTTATAGTGGGTCGGACAATAGCAGACACTAACACTGACACACTAACAGTGTTAAAGTAAAACTTGGATGACGCTATGTCGTTTTATGAACACGAGGCTATGTCGTTTTAGAAGTTTCACTAGTCGAAGTTTAACTAGCCCTATAAATCAGGTTAGCTGATCTAGAACTGATTTGTAGTTGAATAGTATGCCACCGTGACTGTGTCGATGAGCGCATGGGTTTGTACAGAGATATAAAAAAAAGTCGCATTTTCGCCCGAAAAGTGATCGTAGCATCGATTATTGCTATAGCAAATTAATAGACAGTTATACAAAGTAAGGTTAGTAGTTTTATGGGCTGTATAAACTTTAAACCATTCGCATACTAACTAAATGAACAAGCACGGTGTCAGCGCGCACAGGCAAACATTAACACATCACACTCGATGAGCGCGGACACTCGCTGTCAAAACACTGGCGTGAGCAAGCGCGGGATCAGCCGCGAGCGAAGTAACCTTCATGCTGTCTATCGCTTCAGCGCAAACTGAGCGGCGGGAACACAGCGTGCACAGAGGTATGATCCATCGAAGCGCCTAGACCCTGCCCTCAACGCAGATCGCTTTCAAGATATGGCACGCGCGGCCGCGGAACTACGCAGTTGCTGTGGGAGTACAACGCCGCCCCCCGCCCTCCCCTCCATCCGGAACCTAGCGCGTGAGATTTAGCCGCGATCATCGGCTCCTCTCGCACGCTTTCCCTCGCAGATGCAGCGTGCGGCGGCGGTAGTATTGCCCTTGGAATTTATAAGGAACATCACGGCGACGCCGACGGCAAAAATTGCTGGCTCTTCCGCAAACGAGAGTAGATGTAAGCATGAAATGGCTACCACATGGCGTCTTTTGCTGCCTGTGGTGCCGCCGCCTTCAATCACTTTTCTTCTTCAAACAGCACAAAGCGCTCAGTGTCTGTCGCTACTTATTCTTGCCGCGTCGAAGTGGTCGGCTGCAAATGATCGGCCAATTCACGGACCGCTGGCTTTGAAAAGAGCTCAGGCAAACCTGTCTCAATGCCAAAAGATGACAATCAAGTGTATGGTGCCTTGTATCTGGCTTTTGAACGTCGCTTTTGGAAATGAGAAATAAAACTTCAGCGTACTAGAAGTTACAGCTTGTGTAATGTTAGGAACAGACATTAGGAAGAAATCGGAAGAATATTTTTTGTAACTTACTTGGGCAGTAAGTAGCGTATGTAATGCAGTCCTGTACAAGGGGTTGGGGGCCAGAGACCGCATTTTCTTAAGTTTTGACTCGTTGCCCGTATGTTCTCGTCTACAGTACCCGGATAACGGCTCTGGATTTTACCTCAAGGTCTTTTGAAGGTCGCCGACAACGGGAGCTAAAAGCATTTCATGCGTAAGACTACGTGATGTGTCTGCCTTAAATGCATCAGTATACGGGCTTCCGCCTTCAAGTCGTCTTAGGGATAACATACGAGACCCTGTGAGTTTTTTCAATTGAAAGACTTATAATAGTTTTCTTTCTTCTTCTTTCTGTTTTTTACGTGCCAAAACCAGTTCTGATTATGAGGCACGCCGTAGTGGAGGGCTCCGAATTAATTTTGATCACGTGGGGTTTTTTAACGTGCACTTCAACGCAAGCACACGGGCGTTTTTTGCATTTCGCCTCCATCGAAATGCGGCCGCCGGGGCCGGGATTCGATCCCGCGACCTCGTGCTCAGCAGCGCAACGCCCTAGCTGACTGAGCCACACCGGGGGATAATATTTTTCTTTGTATAAGCGACTTTGTATGCCTCTAATGCATCCTGCGTTTAGAAAATGTGCTTAGTGTAGAATGTCACTGCGCATGTTAACTTCAACATAAGGTACTTCCTCTGAACGTTCTGGATCTCAGTTTCTTTACTACTGGAATATTATCCGTGTACTCGTATGTACATCAGCACCAGTTGAATGCACGCTAAATGTGACGCTTAAAATGACTCTCAAAGCAAGGAAATTTAAAATCTAACGGAATAACAAGAACTCCGAGTGTAAAGAACTCAAAATTGACAATTATTTTCCTAAAGATACTTTGGGCGAAATGTGCATGGGCCATCTGTGGCACCTTTAGTTAAAAGAAATAAAGAAAATAACGCTATAATGTTGACTCAACGAAAGCAAAAATGGATGCAAGATCAACACTGAAAAGCCCATAATCACAGTGCAGATATGTTACTGGAGTGTAATGATAGTCTAACGTCAGTGAACGCAACATGCATATGTTAATGAAGCCAAAATGAGACCTAAAGAAAAAAGCAATGCCAACGGACTAGGAGGATAAAACATTTATCAACCGAAATGAAAAGAAACGACTGGTGAAAGCTTCTGCTTCTTCTTGCTTCCGCGTCACGCTTGTGAGGGCGCCTCAGTCACGGAGTCCTAGAATACGAAGTAATTTACTCCCATTAAAGCGAATAACAGTGCACTTCGGTATATATCTCACACCCTTACATCTTTTCGGGTGTAAAGGTGTGAGTTACAGATTGACTTCGAGTGTAAGGATGTGAGCTATAGACCAATTTACATTCTTTTCCCATTTAACGGTTTGCTTAATTTCACAGTGTACGACTGCCGCCGCACCCGCCATGATTGCTCAGTGAAACAAGGATGCCCTATGTCCCCGCTCCTCTTTGCCCTTTACTTAGAACTACTCTGTTTGAGCATTTTGAACTGCAGCAGTGTTCGTGGTTTTAATGTTTTGGTAATGAAATAAAAGTTTTAGCATACGCTGATGATATTGCATTTTTCTGCAAAGACAAGCCCAGCATCGATAAAACTCTTTTTATCATAGAAGAGTTTGGTTCTGTTTCCGGTGCGCGGATGAATAGCACTAAGAGCTCAGGGCTATGGTTTGGATATTGGTCCATTACACCATCACATTATGCTGGCATTGAGTGGTCCTGTGTGCCACCTAAATATCTAGGAGTTCCACTGCATGCTTACAAGTTCAGTGCACACTACTGGAGAGAGCGCGTTCCAGCCCTCCAGCGCTACACAAATACCTTTGTCCCGCACCGTCTATCAATATTTGGGAGAGCAGAAACCTGCAACATGTTTTTGGCAACCAAAGTTTTCTATGTCTTTCAGGTTCTTCACTGCGCAAGGCTTTACATTCAACGTTTTCATAGGATTTTTTTCAACGTTTATATGGTCTTCCAGTTTTGAACCTATGAGACGCGACAACATTTTTCGACCAGTGAGTGCTGGAGGGTTAGGCTTGGTGCATTTATATGTGCGACAGTTAGTCTCGCACTTTTTCTTTTTTCGGGATAGCTCTCACCCAGTATTACGAGCTTTCATGCAGGTTAACCTGGTTCATGTCCTGCCAGAATTGGTGGTGCCCTCAGATTTAATTTCTAGGCCTTGTTTATGGGGGTTTATGCGTGAGGTTTATTTTTCTATTTCTTTTCTGACTGGTCGATTTTCTAAAGATTATTTGTTTACTGTGTCACGAAAAAATCTTTACAAAGATTTAATATCAATGTTGTTCCCTCCGCCGTTTTATCGATCCGTATACATCACATTACCTGGACATGATGTGCTTGTGAGAGTGCGCAAAATGCCAGTTCCCCCTTCTACAAAAGCTTTTTTTTTACAAATTACACACTGAAACATGGCTGGTTAAAACATGGCTGCATAAAAAGAATATTTTCTTTTCGTCTGTTAACTGTCGCCTATGTGACGTGCCTGAAACCATTGAACACTGTTTTATTGTTTGTAAAGATGCCATTTTATTTTGGGATGCTATCCATAAAAATCTGCAAAATATTTTGATCTAAATTATCACAGTATCCGATATCTTGCTGCACCGTATGAAGATGTTCCATTCGATATGTTTTTACTGATAGGCCTTCATAGCCTATGGAAATCTCGCATGCAAGACCGAAATGCAGAAAAAACAATTTCCTCGAGATCACATTTCATTCAGATGATCATACATTTAAAGGACATTTACGACCAAGAAGAATGTCAGCCAGCTTGGTATCCACTTTTGATTAGGTGTTTAACTTCCCCTTACAAGTTCTTGCTGTGAAGGACGGTGCTGCTGTGTGTGACGTTATCTTCATATGGACTGCTCGTTGACGTTTGATTAGTTATGTCCACCTGGTGCTCATATTACTGTAAATAGTTCCTGTAAATAGAACATTTCATTCATTGTAATACATACCATGTTCAAAAAAGAAAAGCCATGATTGCTCAGTGGTTGTGTTGTTGGGCTGCTGAGCACGAGGTCACGGGATCGAATCCCGGCCACGGCGGCCGCATTTCAATGGGGGCGAAATGCAGAAAACACCCGTGTACTTAGATTTAGGTGCACGTTAGAAAACCCCGGGTGGTCCAAATTAATCCAGAGTCCCCCACTACGGTGTGCCTCACGATCAGATGGTGGTTTTGGCATGTGAAACCCCATATATTTTTACTACTGCTGCTGCCCGCCCGACCCACAACAGCAGGTGCTGGTTAAGCGGGTTTGAGCTAAACATAAGAGCCTACCACTGCTCGGGGTGGGGTTTGCGATTTGGGGGAAGGTCTGTACTGTTGGGGCAAGCCAAGGTTGTGCGTTACAGCGAGGCTTACTCTCCACAGGGCAAACGCTTGTGGGACGGCTGCGCGAAATGACTTATGGCAAATTCGCGAGCTTTAATGTCATTCACGTTGGTCTTTTTCTTTCTTTTCTGTGCGCGTTTATTACACGGCCGCTGACAGATGCAGCTGACTGATGTCGCTTTTCTGTCACTCTGGGCGAGCACCCGTGGACTTCGATCTTTTTAGAGATGTCTTATGCCGAATTAGACCGATAGCGAATTGCAACTACACATCGCGTTGCAATTCAATATGTAACAAAGCACCTCGTAGTTGTACACTTTTCCGCAGCTTTTTCTGCTATAAATGCCACATCGGGCCTATAAATGAGTTATTGGCAGAGTAATCTATTTTCCTGGTTGAAATCAACACCAGTGTAAAGATGTTAATCTCAACCACAACATGTGACGAAAATGGCTCATCCGCTGCAGATATTATCGGTTGCTCCTGCTTACGTAATAACTTCCATAACGAGACCCGTGGTTCGCTGGATTGCGGTAGCGTATCAGTGCAGTTGCGCAAGTGTCTTGGATGCAAAATGTGACAGATGTCGCATCTCGTGCGCAGTTGGTTCGCGGTCGTCGATGTTGTACACTTCTCTTGTTTGAGAGAACGGCACGTGGATGACACGTATCGGCATAAATTACCATGTAGATTACGCGTATGTTTCTCATACCGGCATCCTGCGCCAATATGCGCAGCTATCCCGGCGTGAAATAGGTTGCTTACAAGTCACCGTCAAGTTATGGGCGCGCGCACAAGATGTGTACTTGCTTGCCGGTATTTTCTCGCTAAGTTTGTTGGTAACAGACGCTTAATGATAACAAGCGGTAAAAAAAAAGAGACAATAAGCGTCGGCTTCGTCGCTGCCTGAGTTATAGGCTCTTGCTAATATCAAGAGCGAGCGTGAAAATAAATGCATAAATGAGTTTATATTATCAATGTCCTGGTATATCGTCGTAATACAGATAGAATGGCTACACAGAGGGAAAAAATGCTTCTGAAAGTGTATCCTTCAAGAAAATGTTTATTACTGCAGCATAACCTTCTAAGTGAATGCTGATTTACGTTCTTTACTCTTTCAGCCGATCTAATATTGCTTTCACTAAACACGAGTGCGGAAATTTAATTGACAACACTTCTCTCACTACCGTGTGTTGCACGTTTATTCGAGCAATATTTCATTCCAAATACTGTAATGGTCTTCTAAATTTATTCGTGTGCAAACAAGCTACATTGTGCTGTACATTTATTAAAGGAACATTCTACTTACGTTTAGTGTAATTTTTTCTAACAGTGTTCTTGTGCATTAAAGAGAGTTATCTCCCTCACTTCTTTTATGTTTTCTTATGCATTGTATGGTTAAGAAGTAAAAACGCTTAATACTCGCAATTTATATAGTTATCACTGGGTTGTTGTTTCACGCATTGTTATGACTAGATTGTGTAACAGTGGGACCCTCCGCAAGTTCTTTCAAGTTCTGGAAGCATAACATTTAGGCATTTGATTTTGCTGGTTACTAAATGAACGGTGCTGTATTGTTTCACGTTCAATATATGTGACATCTGAATTCTCTCATTTCTGCATGATGTGTGTGGCCATCATAACACTAAATGCTGACCTATAATATAATAATAAAAAAACGTATGGCCCCAAGGACGACCTTCCTTATTTTCAAGATCGACTGGGAGTACGTAAAGCTAACGCCACCTCTGAACCGGGGGATAGTGGAGGAAAATTGGAAAAATCATGAACGCGATAGCTACAGCAAAATATTAAAAAATAATAATAATAAAGAATAAATCGCGTGACTCAGGCTGGCCGTGAGCCTGCTTTCCTTGAGGGGGGGGGGGGGGGCGGTGCAATCGCATTGCTTTATAAGTTTGACCTAGGAGAGGCAAACTCAAGATATTCCCAAAGGCAATATCAACAGCTGGAAAACCTATTTGCACGCCGACATTAGACGCTGCTTCTTCGAGATTCCACTTCACAGCACAATGATGCACTTTTTTTTACGGCACGCAATACTGTGAAACGGGTGCGAGATCTGCAACCTTTTTTTTTGCATATAATATGTCATGTATATGAAGCCGCTAGTAATGCCACAAGTTTACCATCTCGCTTCCGGAATCTGATTTCTTCGAGCTTTTGCGATCGTCGTAGCGGTCGTCTTCCGAAAAGGCTTACGCAGCGAAAAACTGCAGCCGCAGAATAGCAAGCCAGGAAAGCCTCCCGATAGAAGAAGAAAAGTACAGCTAATGAAACTCGAACGTTAATATATACTTCAGTATGCTATTCCGGTTCGGCTGTAATCTGTGTTTGCGGAATATCAAATCATTTCCAGTATTACATTCATCGAAACAAACAAACAAGCAAAATAATTAAAGGATGCATTCATATTTGCAGCGAGGATTTTCCCACGCAGTTGTAGTAGACGGAGGGGAATACCTGCCCTAATCTCTGCATCCCAGCCACCAACACTCTGGGTTCTGAAGTGACTTTGCACCATGCATTCAACCATTCACGTGCGAATTTCTTATGCAAGCAGTCAAAGTCATTGCAGAGAAAGAAATATACCCAAAGAAAATTAGATCACACAGGTGTTCGGTTAAAGGAGATCGAAAGACCGAGATAAATGTAAGGAGGCTAGCAGCAGTCATTCCGGCTTACTACCCCACACGGAGGCCCCTGTAGGGAGGTGTAAAAGCAAGGAATGAGATAAGACACACACGCACACACACACGCACACGCACACACACACACACACACACACACACACACACACACACATCACTGGCTCACAAACTGCACCCGTTACCTGGGCCTTCGTTATCGCGTTCCTAAGACATCATCTGCTGATATAGTTCTCATTTGACATTGGGTGTGAATAATTTACCGATAAATACATTATAATTATTTACCTAGCTCGCTTGAACCAGGTCCTAAGGAAATGTACTATAATATAGGGTGGATGATTCTGGATTGATCTCGATCATCGCGCAGATATTCTTTCCGCCTACCCAAAAATAAACCCACGAGCGTCATTGCATTCTGTCTGCACTATGTGAGACCTGCGCGGCTTGGAAGCGAACCCGAGACCTTTTACCTCAGGACGAGAACGCCATAGCTACTGAGCCACCACATGAAGCCGAAGTCGGTTGCCGTTCGCTATATTACATTGCCACACGTTATTTATGCATACATGAAGGAGTATTCATTTGCTCTTATCCACTACTCAGGAACCACGTCCTGCTGTCAATAATGCTGGCCTGACAACGGTTTTGTTGAGTAACTATGGCAGTGCGTTTCAATCTTGTGTTAAAATTTACGAAAATTTCTGTTCGCCATGGAGCTTCGCTCGCCGGTGTCCCAAGAAATTCTCGGAAATCCAATGGTGAAGCGTTACCACAGGGATAGTTGCTTCAAGAAGGTTGTGATAGCAGGCGAAATCGGCAACAGAAAAATCACTGCGAAGGTGGCTGTTTTTTCAATACAATGTGCAGTCTCTGATCAGCCAAGTTTGTTGCTGTTTGTGTGTGTAAATCATCAATAATCAAGTGTGTATGTATCTCGTAAAATGTCCGTGTTTAGACATATGCAAAAATGAGCAATATTATCTTCCCGTCATGCCTGCAAAAGTTTACGAATGTTAATGTCCACCACGTTGGAAGGTATGGTAATCTACCCCATATTATAAGCGGACAATATATATATATATATATATATATATATATATATATATATATATATATAATATTGTGCATGCGTGGGTGTATCTTGCTGTTAACCGTCAGCAGCGTCAAGCAGGGCAGATCAAATGGATATTTGACACAACACATTTTACTCACAACCGTCAACGGACTCGTAATTAATTCCTTTTGAGACACAGTGTACATTATATTGCAGATTGATTTCAATCTTATCCAAAATTATTTGGGAAGGAATTGCGCAGCATATCTATGCAGGATGTAAACTCAGATGTCTGCGGAAGCGTACGGAAGTGGTATAATCAAACTCTTTTTGTTAGCTTTCTTGAAAACCGGCACTAATTTGATGTCATCCGATGTCCACCGCAGACTACCAGACGCACCCTTGAAGTGCGTTTCGAATACAGTCAGACCTCGCAGTAACGAAACGGGATATAGCAAAACAATAGCAGTAACGAAGTGAAATTCCGCTTGAAATCCCTATTGGTATTCATAGAGCAGTGTATGCAATAATGAATGTAACGAAGTAATGTATACAACAATGTAATTCTGGCTCCCCATTCAACTTCTTTATAACGAGGTTTTACTGTACTGCACTATGACAAGAAGATACTGGATGTAGAAGCAACATGCCAAACCGGCACGCCACGCCATATCTTCGCCTCTGTGCTCTGGGGAAAAAACGGCTTTTAGAATAATTCAGTCAAGAAACGAAGCGGTTACTTTCTCCAAGTAGATAGCGTATAGCCTGCAAACGGTGTATTTAAAGAAAATCTGGCAGAGCCCATTTCACAACGAATGTCGACGTTGAGCGATCAGCAATGAAGCACTGTTACGATACACAATATATTAGAAAATTACAATATATTAGAAAATTATTCATTTGGTTTAGCGTACTTTAGTTTTCTTTTACCCACATCTTTTTTCGCCCATCTGTAGCTCGGAGCTCAATGTACGTTCTGTTCCCATTCAATTTCCTTCCCTTCGTTCACCACACTCGGCTGCTGCTGATGCCGACTTTTTCACTTCGATGTAGCTGACGTCTTCAACTTTCTGTTCTCGACTTCTTCACTTATCGCCTCTTGTTCTGCTTGTCTGTCCAGGCATATCTTGCGTCGCATGCGCAGTTGCACATAACCGACGGTCGATGTTGTCTATTCGTGCACATACTCAGTGGTGGCACATGCCCAGTCACACACACCCAATAGCCCAAGTTGTCTATTTCCAAGTGGTCTATTCGAGCACAGATCCGCAGTGGATCAAGATGGCGTGAAAGAGGGTAGACACGGACGGACATACCGATAAAGTGCCCGAAGTTCCCAAAGAATGATAATCGCATTAAAATCGATTTCTCATATCCGTAACGTACCACTCAAAATAAGAAGCGGCTTGAAAAGCGATTATGTCCCTGACCTGTTTTCTGGTCCCAGAAGAATATAGACTTGCACGCCAGCGGTGCGCATGCGCCAACACAGATAGCGATGGCGAACTCAACGAGCGAGGCCTCAACAAGGTATGTAAGTTATGCACAATTGGGCTTTAGTTCCTGCTAATAATAGTTCGGTGCTAATACATGTTATTTCTCTCTCTCTCTCTCTCCACAAGGTGGTGCTTTGCAGTGTGCGCCCAAGATTGGATCGATAAGGCCGGGGTCGTTAAAGGCATATGTAACTGTACACTATAGCTAGAAATAGAGGTTTCATTGAAGGGAAAAGATTACGGAGAGATAAGCAAAATGCTAAAGACTTCAATAGATGCAGTAAAACCTGATTCGGTCGAACAGGCTAGGTGACTATTGGACGCAGCTCTGTTTTGAAGGGGATGCCGATAGAAATCGTCACCATATTTATTATCATAATTATCATCATCACTAAAGTATACTGCAGTTGACAGCTAATCATACAGTTTCAAGGTGACCAGTTCATTTTGGCGCCCCCGCGCTTTTAGAAGTCATTTGAAAGGGATCTAGGTTTTGAATAACCTGTAAATGAGAATTTTGCCCTTCTATTGATTCGATCGGCCACTGACCTCACGACTACTTGGGAAACCTTCGGCTCAATGAATAGCTTCCTTGCTGAGGCATTCACTGTGTCCTGGGTAGTGATCTTAATAATCTCTCGATGAATGACACTCGTGCACGACCATGGAAGCGAGGGAGGTGACGCGTACAGAGCACTGCTGCTGTGTTTCAAAGCCAACTTGAGGAGTTAATCTTACACCACTGCTATTGACTCTGACAAGCGGACTTGCTCAAGCGATACCGAGGTTCGGGAGGTCATGTGGGTACGAATGTACCCGCTTTAATTAATAGCCACCTCGGTATACTCGAGCTTTAAGCCAACAACAGATGCTGCCCTGAAATACTGCATGAGCTGTGCTCCGAAGCTTTCTCAATGAGTTGGCGGCGTGCAGTCATAACATTCTATTTAACGCCAATTTCTTCGGTTTTTCTTAGTCTCCTAAAAGGAACAGGCCAGTATGTTTTTTTTTAATTTGATGACGTTGATTTGCGTATCCTCAATAATTTTCGGGAATTAGCCTACTTGGCCTCGAAGATGTACCAATGTACTGCTAACGCAAGTTGTAGCCCCTTTGTCAAAATATACGAATGAGTTAAGCGGATACCTGATGAAGCTTTATCTGGTTATTTCTATGACCTCCAGAAACGGTGGCAGCTGTGCGTAGATTGCCGAGAGGACTGATTTTACGACACTTTAAAGTCATTAGTAAACTGAATAAATTATTTTAAAAAAGTTGCAAGACAGAGATCATATAACAGGCATTTGTAGCTTGCCTTTTGGTACGCTATTTGTCAAAATTATTTGCCTCATAGCCGAAAGGAGGAACGGGAGAGGCTACCAATCCTTTACGACCACCTGGGATTGTTTTAAGCGCACCCACAGCACAGTACACGACGATTCTTGCATTGTTTCTGCCATCAGAATAACGGCAACCGCGACCAGTACTCGAACCTGCGACGTCGTGCTCAACGCCAGAACGCAATAGCAACTCGGCAACCACGGCGGGAAATTGTGCAGTCACAAACGCCCACGAAAACGCGACCGTTACAAGCTCGTAAACTTGACTGAATGGGTCCGTCCAGGGCACTTTCTTTAAGGAATTGAGGAGTTTCTTGCAGTTTGAGGAGTTGAAATGCCCTTATTTGATTTGTGGCGTATTTATTCACAGAGGAAAAAAAGTATGTTGAGTTAGGAATTAAAGGCGTGTGCGGAAACTGTTTCCCATGTTTTACGAGGGTATTGGTTATTCGTGTCTTTGAAGGCTGTTCTCAATGAACGTGGTGGACTGGTCCGTCTTCATTGTAGACGAACTCGGCGAGCTTAGTCGACAGAAGCGAAACGTCTTGTTGCTTGCTGTGACGCAGTCGAATGCAATCGTCCAATGTTACAGGCTGGATTTCTCGCGGTATTTCATCCGTGATGCGTTTTCACATCTCATCTTGCCTTAAAGCATCCCACATGGCGTGTTTTGTAGTGGCTTGTTGCTGGCCTGTTGAGCAGATCCCTTCATTTGGTTCATTATTAAAGAATAGATGAAGTACCGGTTGAGTCCCAATGGTCACAGTGCTCATAGTTATTTCGAGTGTCATACTTGAATGCGCAGTGACTGAGTCGAAGAAACAGAAGAGTCACTGAGTTGGCGATTACTTGAACTTCCGACGATTCAGTTGTCTACATTTTTCCAGTAAGCATGCATTTATGAATCTATACAAGCTGTGCCGTCCTCCACAAAGTGTACGAAACTCCGCGACCTTTCAGGAGTGCCAATGCCGAGGGCAAATAAACAAAGCACCGCCACTTTCTGCACTCTGATGTGAAGAAAACGATGTCGTCGCGCATGTATTGAAAAGGACGGGCAGAAACGCATCAAACACCTAATCGAAGCACCATGAGCCATAGCTGCGGTAACGGCCGAATCAAATAACGCTTGCCCAACACGGCCTTCTACTAAGGGGTGTCGGGGTAGGTTTGTAAGTGTTGCATCATCTACTGTGGACACCATAATTTGCTAGAGGTAGACCACTGCACTAGTCCGCGTCGATGCTTTTGGTTAGGGTGAGGTTGAGGCAATAATTGCTTTCATTCGCACTTCATTTTTGTTATCCATTATTTTGTTCACTGTGTTGGTGATCGTTTGTTGACCTTCGGCTGACGGCACTCATGCCGTTTTCAGTGCAATCGCGCGGTGGCGCATGTTCCTCTTGGCGCCATGCGTGTGATGGCGCACGTTCGGCTGGGGCGAACACGACACGATGGTGCGCCGCGGTGCCACCGCGGAGATCGAAGGTGGAGCGCGTGTGATCCCGTCGAGCAGCGCGCGCCAGCAGACGACGAAAAGCAGGCCGTTTCGTTCAGGCGCCATTTTGTAGCAGGCGGTGACGATGGAAACCGTGTCTCGCATGTCTCGCACAAAACTACTTTTGCAGCTGGAATCCAGTAGCTCATCAGTCCGTGAAAACCACTATGTTGATCATCGCTGCTGACCAGGAGCCCCGACGAGAGCAGCGTCAGTTTTTGCGTTTGAGTTTCGTTTCCGTTGTTCGTTTTAAATTTCGAAAACACTTCAGGCTAAGTCGGAGTACATGCAAGGTTCCAACAACGCAGTTCGCAGCCTCATCCCATTACCCCAAGAATCATTCGAATGGCATGGATTATTCGCCACTTGATACTTCAAGCGTTTGTCATCAATGAAATGCTTGCACTCGCCGCGGTTCAGAGCAACGTGAACAAGTTCAAGTGATAAGTGGCACATGTAATGAAGTGCTGTCTGCTGACCTTCGAATATGGCACGTATCTCGCAGACGGCGCTACAGTCACAAACTCCCGTTTGACGGCTCGCACGTTCATCTGTCATGTAGCCGAACGTGAAACTCAGGCGGTGTGTGGCGCAATTTCTGCTGCACTGCCATGGTGCCAGGGTGGCTCAGCCGAAGGTACTATTTGTGAGTGCAGACATGGAAAAAATCACTGCCCCTCCCACTCCGTGAAGACGGTCGAACAGCGAGCGTTACACCATGCAAGTCAAACTTCGCAAGCAGTCTACATTGTAAATGTTTTCTTTCACCATTCTTTCACCTCATTTTCGCTTTTGCGTGATTCGCGTGGTGACCATGCTTTGACAAAAAAGGTACTGCTTGCCGCGTCAGGCCGGCTGCAATGGGAGCGATCGTCTTAGCCGCAGTTGCATTCGCAGCCGCTTAGCTGGCCCGAACGGTGCTACTTGCGGTGGATGGGACGCGTCGGCGTCCACGGGCGACGGCGTTCCTAGTGCGTTCCTCACGCTTTTTCAACGACGTTCCCAGACAAGAGTACTAGACCAAAGCTCCTTATATATAACGCGAACTCCTCTCACACCCCACTCTTCCGTTGACAAACTTTTTTTTTTCCTACACCGCCATTGGTCGGCGCGCCTCACGCCACTAACGCGAATACTGGACGGCGCGACTTACGTCAACCCTGCTGTCCGTTCTCCTTTTCATCTGCACACTCTCACAGCATTCTTACAGGGAGAAAAGCGGTCACTCCAACCCACTTCCTCCTGCTGAGCTCTTCTTTTCCTCTCCTTTCCCACTAGGTCAGGTGGCCCCTTTTTAGCGAAGTCCGACAACAACGGCACATGGTCCGCATAAGCAGTTTCGCTGTAAAATGGTGGTTCTTTTACAGAGAAGCTCTTAGCCTCTAGTTGGTCGGGATTTTTCGTGGTGGGCTCATCCAAAAAACAGCAACTGGAAAAAGGAGTTTTTGTTTGTGTTTCCGTGTAACAGAATTAAATTTTTGCGTATATTCGAATTACAATCTAATGCTATCATGTCTGTGCGTTGTATGTAAGTCGTAACTTACAAATTTTCTAGCACATTTTCCTTTGAGAACTTCAATTCGTTCTATAACGCAGTTGCGCCAGGCGGAGCGCCCCAAAAACAAAAAGGCAGCTGGAAGGCTTTGTGTTTCAGTTCCCGCGCAACAGAATTATGTTTTCTCGTATATTCGAATTACAATCCGATGCGATCATGTCTGTAGGTTGTGTGTGTGTCGTACTTTACTAATTTTGGGATGCATCTCACTTTGAGAAATTCAGTTACTTCAATAACGCACGTGCGCTAGGCAGAGGGCTTACAAGAATGAAGACGTATGCTGTGCAAACGGTACCGCCACCTGGCGGCGTGGCCGCGCAGACAGACCTCGAACGGCAACTGGAAATGGGCTTTGTCTTTCAGTCTACGCCTAACAGAACTATGTTTCTGCATATAATCGAATAACGATCCGATACTACCATGTCTGTAGGCTGTGTACGTCGTACTTCACGAATTTGGTGACACAGTTTACTTTGAGAAATTCGAATAATTCAATAACGCACCTGCGTGCGCGCGTGAGAAACGTGTGCAGACAATGTATCTGTCGCGCGGCGTGTGCGGCGACCGTAATCGACATTGTGGCAAGCAGTGTCCGACAACAGTACCGCCACGACAGTTGGAAAAGGGGTTTGAGTTTCCGCGTAACAGAATTATGTTTTCTCGTATATTCAAATTACAATTCGATGCTGTCATGTCTGTAGACGGTGCGTAAGTCGTACTTTATGAATGTTTTTACGCATTTTACTTTGAGAAAGTCAATTAGTTCAATAATGTATACTTGCGCCAGGCGCAGGGTCTACACGAATACAGATGAATGACGATGGACCCCAAACTGCAGCTCGAAAAGGGCTTTGTCTTTCACTTTCCGAGTAACAGAATAATGTTTTACATATTTTTATTACAATCCGAAGCTATCATGTCTGCAGCTTGTGTGCTAGTCGTACTTTACGTTTTTTCTGACGCAATTTACCGTAAAACCCGGAATATAGGTCGAACTTTTTTTCAAGAAACCATTGCGAAAAGTCGACCCTCGTCTTATATACCGGACATTGGCGGAAAAACTGCGGAAGTCTTGCAACAATGGGCAGATGAAGTATACAGCGGCCTTCGCCATCGCATTCAGGCTGCTTTTTCACATTTTGTTTCAAAATGAGCGGAAGCCGACGGCAATTCACGGTCGCCTTCAAGAAAAAGGCGATTGAGTACGCGGAAGCCCACGGCAACCCGCGAGGTTGCCGTGGGCTTCGTATCGTGTGACCATCGAGTCGCGTGTTTGTCAGCACCTTATCATCACGGTACGGAGCAGCATTTAAATAAATACTGTCACCATTGTGCAACCGGCTGAGTCGCATTTGTTTAAAGGTAAGGGTGTCTTTCGGTACCTTTGCCATTGAAAAAGATTTTTTTCATTTTTAGAATCGGTTAGTTGGGGGGTCGACCTATATTCCGGTTCGACCTATAGTCCGGTTTTTACGGTACTTTGAAACATTACTTTAGTTCAATAAGGCACTTGTGCTTGGCGGGTGGCCTAGAAGGATGATGATGCAGGTTGCACTTCTGCAAACGTGCGTGCGCGCGTAACGTACAGTCAACCACAAAAGTTTGCGGACCACGCGAGCGCGTGGTCAAGAGCCTCTTCGCGACACTTCCGCTACGTCACCAGCGATCGACAGCAGCGCTACGTTGAAGACGCATCCCTCCTTAAATCTATGGCCTATCTATTTTCGCACTGTGCGCAAATATTTTCTACCTATCTCTTTCAACGTGACGCGCTCTTTGTTAGCCAGGGCTACTTGCTTATATTTTGAGAGCAGAATATCAGTACAAGTAATCAGACAGCGTATTCTTCGGCTGTTATCAGTTCTATTTTCGCGTAGCCACGCTGTTTTTTTTTTCCGTGAGTGCGTGAGTGAGCGTTGAGGCAGCCATGGGACACAGATGCTTAGTCAGTAGGCAGAATTTTTCCGTTCCTCCCCCATCGCTAAGTGACAGTAGCGGCCGGGATTTGATCGCCTGCGCCCAGGTTTTGCTGCGCAAAGCCCGAACCACCGCGCTGCTATAGTGGTTACATTTAGAAAAATAAGAAATAATCGGGTGCGATGACTCTTTTTATAACCCTTTGCGACACGGCGTCCTCGTTTGGGGACTCGAACTTCGGAGGCGCGTCCCACGCCACGTGTTTCCTTCAAATGACCTACACCAACTCAGTGTGCACATTCGTGTCCGCTTCCTGATGGGACAACTAGCGGTCAGTTAACTTCATTGTCCTGCGTATTGCTGCAGATGATCACTTTGCTGGAGACACTACCATGTTAGACAATCGTTCGACGTGCCGCGTTCTAACACCAACGTCAAGAGTATTTTTTTTCTCCGGTCGACACGAATACAACCGAAAAAGCAAGTGTGCATGCGTTTCGGGCCTAATACTTGATTCTTTTTATGCAAGCATTGAAGCTGACGGATTTCAGAATAATTAGATAATGAGTTATACGCTAATTAATTTTTTTTACTGAAACTCGCACAAAACAGCACATTGCTTCGTCTTCTTTCTTGGAATGTAATAGTGAGCGTCTTGAAATGATGCCATGCGCATTTGACGCATTTGCAGACAGTGCATCATAATTCGTGTCTGAAGGGGATGAATTTATTCACAAGACATTTACAGAAGTGTCATGAAACATAGGTCTCTCAATGATCTAGTAGGAAGTGAAATGTCCGCCGTTTTCTGGCACCTTATTGATGCGTGTGGGCATCGACTCGTACAAAGATTCAGTAATCTCCGGTCGACCGCGCAGGCTTTCCCATTCTTGTGCGATCGCTTGCCACAGCGTATCGGCCGTGCGGCCGCGGTTGGCTCGTGTGGACGGCCGTTTCTTCAACATGCCCCAGACATTTTCTATGGGATTCAAGTCGGCGCCACATGGAGGCCACTCAAGCTGGTAAACAGCATGTTCTTCTAGCAATGACTGGACGATACGTGCTTTGTGGATCGGGCTGCGGTCGTGTTGAAAAATATAGCAGCCGTCGCTGAAGGGACCGTCCAGCGCATACGGAACGAGGTGTCTAGTGATGACGTCGCAGTACCGTGACGCAGTGAAGGGCCCTTCCAGACGCACAAGGGGACCAAGGCCATCTTTGCTGATTGCTCCCCACACGCTCACGGAACACCGTCCACTGGATAGAACACTCTGTGTGTAATTAGGCAGATATCTGCAAGAAATAGCATACAATTGGGTTCCAGCGGCGCGTCTAAAAATGTTGTGATTCCTCTTGCGTATGAACTTTATAATGCTGTTATAGAGTTGCAATAGAAAACGTGCAAACATCATTAGATAGTACTGAAAGACCTACTGGCAGCTTTTAATTAGCTTCAGAGTAAGTAGTACTATGAAACAATCGTTAATGTTTTCATCATAATACCACTACAGAAAAATCTCGTAATGTCCAAAAGCTCATTTTACGTGAAACATGTTGTGATGCAGAATTAGCTTCGTGAATTAACTGCCAATACACTGTAAACACACCTGCAGTTTAGTGGACGCCAAACCCGCTTCCGTTGGTCCCAGCGCGTGGAAAAAGTTGACTCGTCGCTAAAGAGGACATCGCCCCATTTCTCTGTTGTCCAATCTTTCATTGCTGTAGCGAACATGAGTCGTTCTTGTAGCTGGCTGTCTGAGAGGCAGGGCTTCTGTGCTGCTACGAAAGACTGCAGGCCAAGCTCACTCAGCCTTCTTCTTACAGTCTCAGACGATACCGTGAGCGAGACCGCTTCTCGGATATCCTCTGCACTTTGAAAAGGATCAGCCACGATGGCGGCCGTAATCAGGCGGTCCTCTTCCTCAGTCGTGGCCCTTGGACGCCCACTGCGCTCCATATCTGTGAATCTGTCATCGTCGCGGAAAGCTTGAATAATCCTATTCACGGCAGTCCGGCTCCTGTTGGTTCGGCGGCAGATTTCGCGCTGAGGTATTCCCTCTATAAATAAACGCACAATGTGCCTTCTTTCGTCAAGTGGAACACGCAGCGGCATCTTTCCAAATAGGCAATCACCACGTGGCCTGAAGCAAGTCTACTACGTTTTCAGCGACTGATGCGAAGATGCGCCTATGTGTGAAAGAAAATTTTCTATGCATCCGCTTTTTCTTTATTTTTGATGACAGTGAAACACCTCCCTACCCTTTCTCTCAAGACGCAGAAGCAGCAACACTCATTGGACCAAGATGCTGCCAACCAAAGTGCGCCATTAAACGTCGCGTAAAAAAATCGTCGCAGCGCTTCGTGAAACTTATCTACCCACTGGCACACCAGTCGACAAAGGTTGCAGTGATTGCTCCGATACTGCTATCAAGCCAGATATGTGGCGGTCTTATCGCAGACAGCGCTCTGCGTCAACACAACGAACTAACAATGTCATGCACGGGAATAAAAAATTAACAGGCAGGCGAGTACCAAGAGGGCTCATATCCGGGAGAGCGCCCCTGTCGCCGCTAGGTGGCGTACCGCTAGGTGGCGCGGATAGGCAGTCTGGCACGCGCTCGCGTGGTCCGCAAACTTTGTGGTTGACTGTACGTCGCTTGTGGCGGTGGTGCTGGTACTTGTCTAACGCCCGCACCAGCTTCGCTGTGCATCCACTTTCACATGGTGGAATGGAGGCGGATTTTTCTTTCGCTCAACTGTTTCATAATGGCTATAGTAATGTAGCATTCATTCATTCATTCATTCATTCATTCATTCATTCATTCATTCATTCATTCATTCATTAACGCATGCCAAAGTTAAAACACCTCTCTAAAGACTGCTGAGGCAACTGTGAGTTGGATTGTGAGACAATAATGCCAGCCATGCCACCGATGATGAATAAATTTATGCAATACAAGACGCAGCTGCCAGTTCCCTTTCACTAGTTTTTTTTTTCTTTTTTTTTTAAAGGAGCCCCGTTTTCCGCGCAATGAAAATATTGTCTTAGCAGCCGTGATAATAGACGAGACTCCGAAGAGAACTGTTCATGTCTTCTGCCGCGCTACTTTTTTCATCTGTTGTTAGAAGCGTTCAGCCCCGGTGTTGTCAACCATAATCATTGTGAGCCCATTTATTCGACCTGCAGTGAAAACCCTGATGGCTCCTACTTTGTTGAAGCGCAGGCACAATGACAGACACACAAAAAGGCCCATTAGACAACACACAGTGCCACTTTCCAATACCAGGTTTAGTTCCAATTTTTACAGCCATATTTATAACCCGTGAGCACATTAAGGATGAAAAGAATGCGGTGGCTGATGTTTTCCTTGTGTCTCAACTGTCAGAGATGCAACTGCCAACTCAGATTAAAAGAAACATTTGTTCTGAGCGGAAGCAAGTGCGAAATGACTCGCTTTGTTATCGAGACTAAAAATATAGCAACATTTGGCGACGCATGCATCACTGAATCACCGATTTCATCATCAATATAAAAGAACTCGAATATCTTTGTGCACGTTGAACGCACGCCTTCCGTAATAAATATGGCCTCAGAAGTGTCTGCCAGTGGTTTCCTCGGTTTGGTTTCTGTTTACCCAGCATCGTACGCGTGTCCTATGACGTTTTGTCCTATGAAGTACGGCTGTCAAAAGTGGAAATAAACATGCTGTTGGAAATCAGCATTGTGTGTTTTATAGTGTGCCTTTCTGCGTCCCGGTAGTTCTGCTTGCGCTACAACAAAATAGATGCCAAACGAACTCGACCATATAGCTACCTTCATCGGCTTGATATCTCCATCCACCCCTGTCCTGTCAGCACAGTCGTACGGCTACTCTCCATCCCTATATTTGTTCATATGTCGTAATAGACCGTATTTTATCGTCTTTTGGCACCAGTTCTGTTACTCTAATCATCATTCTTATCATAATCATCATTCCCGTCACAACCATCGTGATTATATTTATGCCCACTGCAGGACGAAGGGTTCTCTCAGCGATCTCCAGCTGCTCCTTTCTTGCACCAGCTCACCTCATCTTATCCCTACAAATTTACTAATTTCATCACACCGCCTAATTGCCTCCACCATCTTTGTAAGTAGCATCACTTCCATTTCACATATTCTGTAACTCCAATGAAACCCTGGTTGTGTATCCTACGCATTACATTTCATGTCCCTCCAATGCTACAACAAGCCTCTGTAATAGCGCTCCGGCAAGCTTCGCCTATATTGGCAATGGATCTTACTCAATAAGAAATCAATTATAAGCACGTACATTGCGGTGTTTGTGTCTATATAAACACATCGCGATAGAATCAAGATAACCTTCTTGAGGTATACCTTGCAATTTCTGTACAAGATGTTGCCACAGCGCACAGTTCACATTCTTTGAAGAAAGATGTTTGAAATTTGATCACTGTCTTTATTTTTCCCATACACTAAAGGGGAAAATGACCGCAAACTAAAAAGTTACAAAACTATTGCTTGAATGGAACTAAGGCGTTAGTCAGAGGCATAAATATATTATTTGAAATTCGTAAATGGGGATCTAGAGAACCGTCATTCGATTACACGGCGTGGTTCTTTGGAACACACTTGAAAGGTTGTTTGTACAGGCAGGAGACGGAAGTGCCCGTTTGCAGCCCTATTCACTACAAGAAAGATGACCATGTGAGATGCATTTCAGTTTGAAAATATAAACAGGCAAAAGAATAAAGCAGATGGCACAGACAAACCACATTTGTGGACTTATAATGAACTCCTTCACTTTACAAGCGTTCACAGCCGTGTATACCTAACTGCCAAGGTAAATTGGTTTGTAATGTTGTAAGGCCTTGCAGAACAGAATTCCCATCTACTTCCTTAAGGTCTAGCTCGTAAACCAATCTATGGGTGCTATATACGCCGCAGTTTTGCAATAAGCTTCACCAAGTCCAACCTGCCGAGGAATCTCATTACGGGTGCCAGGCGCAGCGTTAACGCCGTGAGCGTTGCGTAGGAATATTCATTATCATTACCAGATTGTGCGCTATGTAGTTCACACCCACCGCACACCAACTCACTGACGAGGGGCTTGCGCAACCGCTTCCAGTTCCTCCAGGTGGCCTCAGTTAAGCAGTTTACTGATGTCGAAGCGCAATATTAAGACAGTGCGCAGTACTCGGTCGTTGTTGTGGTGCAGTTCAGTGGTCTACCGTATTCGCAGACTGCTCTGAGCTTGGAAACTTCATGTTTGTCAATTATCTCAATGACCTATTTCATTTAGTCTTGCAGGATGTGTGTTCTGGAGTGTTTTGGGTATGATGCGTGTCGATGAGTGGCACCCGGTGCGTATTGTTTCAGTTATTATTTTCGTTTTTCACCATTCGTTTTTTTTTCTAGGCGTACGTGTTAACACGCAAACTTCTCCAGCCGTAATTTACAGTTATTCCATCCTCGTTTCCTTTGTTCCTTCCTTCCTTATTGATTCCTTCTTTCTTTCTTTCTTCTTCCCCTATCTGCGTCCGTTTGTCTCGTCATGTTTTCAAAGTAATTATGACATGAATAATGCACAGGGGGCCGGGAGAAAGTCAGGTGGGATGATGAGGTTAGGAAATTCGCAGGCGCAAGTTGGAATACGCTAGCGCAAGACAGGGGTAATTGGAGATCGCAGGGAGAGGCCTTCGTCCTGCAGTGGACATAAATATAGGCTGATGATGATGATGATGAATGAACAGGTGCATTGTTTTATATATGCTGCATTGCTTGCTGTGCTGCAGGATACACATGAGTCTGTGAACGATATGGCAAGATTAAGTGTTCTGTGTCCATTAATCCAGTGTGTATATACATTTGTTTACGTAATATACCTATTCCACCTATATAGAGAGTCCAATAGGCGAGTGGACTGTAACAGCAGAGCAGGAACGAACGAGATAAAAAGCGTGAGATTATGAGTAAAAATAACTTGCGGCAGAAGGATATTATGTATCTGATGATGCATACAAAGAAGTAATAACGTACGACATCACCCTCAAGATAAATGTCTCGCTCTTTCATGTGTGTGTGTGTGTGTGTGTGTGTGTGTGTGTGTGTGTGTGTGTGTGTGTGTGTGCATGCATGCATATTGTCACGTAGTAGTGACGATGAAGCAAACAGTTGTAAAACTGGGAATGACGAAACTGATTCTTTATTGGGCGAACCTGTGCCCACAAAAGCAAGTTACACTTGAAGCACAACGATAGCGGCGAACACAGTCGGCGATCGTCGAAATCTGATCAGCGGCGAAACGCGTCGGCTTTTATACCTGAGTCATCGAAGGTTCCAGATTAATCCCTGATGCCCGCGTGTCTTCCAGAAAGTTCTAGACAATTCGCGTCGCTCATATAATCAGATTACATGGGCGTCGGTGACCACATACGACGGATAGAAGCATTGATAACGTCCGAGAAGCTCCCAATGCAGGCGCGTCCTGCGCCGAGCGATAACGTTTAACATTGTCAGCCAATGTTGAAAGCGGCCACCGGTGAAAGATAAACATGTGTACGTGTCAATATGTTTCTGTGCGGCCCTGCTAAAGGAGCTTCGGCTACAAAAAAACATTAATTTTGTCTCATATTAACTGCTTCAAGTCATCAGAGACAGTCGCCGCAAGAACACGCCATATGAAATGGCGTCAATTACGAAAGTCACATGCTGAGCCAGAACTACGCGTTTGGTGATTCTCTAGGAAGACGCCCAAAGTTTCTGCGCAAATCAGACAGGCGTCCGTGCCGAGCTCGTACAGAAACATTTTGTGAGCCTGTAGATGGTCTGACGAGCGTAATTAATAATCGGTCCGACATATTCATTGATTGTTCGCTCATAAGCGCTATTGTAGGTTAGCACGTGAAGGGGTTTGGCTTAGGACGGCTCAGCTTATGGCAATTATCGCCCGGTTGATGGTCACGTAATACAACAAGGTGCCGTTATACAGACATAGGATTTTACTAGCGTCTTATTGTCACAATGAAGCCCAGATCAACGACCTTTCAAGCTCAGTGAGAGTGCACGGAATCCGGAATCCGTCATGCTATTAGAGCACGACGCCCTGTGCCTCCGGACTTATTGGGTCAGCTGCGACTTTCCCCGCTGTCTCAATAG
The DNA here is from genome assembly GCF_013339745.2 of Dermacentor silvarum. NCBI lineage: Eukaryota > Metazoa > Arthropoda > Arachnida > Ixodida > Ixodidae > Dermacentor > Dermacentor silvarum. Next base: position 54,289,283 of record NC_051163.1, read on the forward strand.
ATGGCGCTGGCGTCGCATCGTGCGCTCTCGCCTTCTCCTTTCGGCTCCAAAGCGCGCGCTTTTCTCGAGCAGGCTCACATTCGCCGATCAGGCACTCAGAGCCACGGATACTCAATCCTTAGTGGTTTGCGCGGCGCGCTTTCGCTGAAGTTCGCGTTTCGGGCTTTGCTGATCGTGCTTGCTAATTCCTCAGCTCTTAAAGTATTTTAAACCTTCAGGCTACTTTCCGTACACTGAAACAAGGAATCACTTGCGGATGTCGGAAACAATGAAGTTCCAAAATTTCAAATTGAAGTCACTTCTTACGCAAGTATTTGTGCTGTTGTTAATTGCATTCATTTCGGAATCGGCTGCCAACAGACAAAAAGGTCAGTAAAACTTCATATCAAGATTAAGCTATACTTTTTTTTTGTTTTGAGTGGGCAGTTGCTAAGCTGACGGTTTTATTTACGATCACATGTATTTTGCCAGATATTATGCAAAACTTGTTATTGACGCTGTAGTTGTGGTGTGTCGTGGTCCATTTATAACTAATAGTTGGACTACTGCTATGGTCTTAGAATATGTTAGAAATTATTTAGTAGCCCTGTTAAGAAAGGTGCAGTGGTTGTTAGAGTTCGGGATGTTTGTTTTACTCTGATGCCTTTGATATCTTTTGGTGCGAAATATTGGTACGTGTCATGCGTCATCAGATGCCATATAAAATTTCCTTGTGGTCGGCCTAGCAAAAAAGACGCACTGGAGTTGTTTCATGTGCATTTTTCTTTACATTTCTGCCATGTATTAGACTAGACATGGTATATTTATGTCCTGTAGTTGACATAAATATAGGCTTAAGATGATGACGATTATGATGATGATGATAGAAAGCTTCCTGTAGTAACCCTCGTGGCGAGGATGTGTACTGGTTCTTAGTTTCTGGGATGTTTGCTTCACCACTATACATTTGATGCGCTTTGAAAGTAAATTTTGTGGTCGTGAACACAGTTGAGACGGTATTAAGTAAATTCTGGGGTTTTACGTGCCAAAGCCACGATATGATTATGAGGCACGCCTTAGTGGGGGACTCCGGAATAATTTCGACCACTTGAAGCAGTTATGGAGCCCTGGAGTTCGTGGAGCATTCATGGAGCCGTTAAGTTTATTAATTTGTGTTCATTGATCCTATGTATTTGTTCGGCTTTGATAGCATGTTCTTCGGGTCGTCACACTAGAAGTCGAGATGTGGTGCACTCTTTGTCATATTTCTTATAATGCTTACATTGTTTGATCGACTATCACAGAAGACGATCTTATGGCAGCCTTTATAGTTGAGAGAGTGAGTAATAACTCATAAATATACAGTTTTTTTCCCTGGCGCTTTATGTCTAATTGTCAATGATGGCAAATCTTTCTGCCGTAATTGAATTGGGAACATACCGTACATAGATAGGCAACATCATACAAAATTTCAGGGTTACTTTTTGACTTGCTTGCTTATCAATAAAATCACGGCTCATTCATTTCATATGATGTTTATTATAATGCATATATAACCTCTAGGAGTGTTACGTTTCGCAACTACCCCCGAACATCGTAGGGCTGCTCGTTACCTCGCATGAGAATTTCAATTTCAGCAAAGAGTCAGCGTATATTGTAATCAAATGATTTGAGCAGAGATATACAATTGATTTTCATTCGCTGTGTATTGCAATGCTAAATAACAAATGATTCGTTGCCCAGTCAGGCACTGATTAAGGAGAGTTTGACTGAACTATAGATTGACAACTTCGGCCTATTCGTGATGATATTAAAAAAACGCGCAGTTTGTTTCAGAAAAGTACTTTATACATCAAAGAAATACTTTTACACATGTTTCACGTACCATTCGAACAAAAAGATATAGTAGAAATATGGGATCAAATCCGCCAAATTATTCGTTCCTAAAAACTACTTGTGACTGGTTGGCTGACGTCGCTAATTTTTTATGTTCGTTTTCACACTCCTCGGCCCCTGGTCTTACGAACTTCTCAAGCGTAGGAATCACTCTGTCATCCCTACCAGTACGCTTTGAGAAAGAGCGGAAAGTGAACATGTCGAGTTGAGTCATAGCATTATTACGCTGATGACACGCAACAAGAATGAGAAACGAATGGAACATAGAATGGACGTGGATTAATTAAAAGTTGAATGCCTTAAAACAACAAATTACAATTTGTTTACTGCACTATCAAGAGGAACTTCTTCATACTTGAGGAATTATTTGCTGCGTGGGTAGAAAGGGAAATAAAAACCTCGGTGTCTGCCTAATTCTAGTCAAATACAGCTTGACGTCAGGACTGACTAATTTTTCTTGACAGGGTAGGTTCAACAGAACCACCAGTGTGAAACTTTATTGAGCGTTCTTTAGCCAGTCTCCCATGATTGATAATCGTCTGTACTGAAGCGTCTTGCTGCGATGCACCTAAACTAATTTTAGCATCCATTTTTTGGTTGAGCTTTGCTGCTGTTCTTATTTCGGAGTTTGTCGTATTGTATCTCAGTGTGGGTAAGATGGAATAGTTATATTCTACGCAGCGTTACAAAGCCGGTAAAGGTGGCTTTATTATTTTTAAATAGTTAATAACTAGGGCGGATCCTAAGGAACATAAACGTATTAAAGTTTTGTCTTTTACACTGTAGTGTATTTGTCGTTTTTCGTTTTTTATTGCTCTACTTTGTTGATTAGAGAAATGCCACCAATCGAGAGAACACAAAACGGCCATTACGAGTTCGAAAACTTTTCTTGAGTCAATTGCCCCGACATGCAAGCACGTCAACTTCATTTGCAATGAAAAACAAACAAAGAAACAAACAAACAAGTAATTGCTCGATACGCGAAAAGTTTTCACATTACGGTTTGGCTTTGGAGGAGCCGGCATTTACTTCAGTTGCGCGCGTTAGTCTGATCTCGTTTCTTATCTCGCCATCCTTCGGTAGCGTGTAAATCTACTGCCCGCAGCTGCCAGAATCAAGAAGGAAAGAGCAAAATTTTACAAAAAAAAAATAAAAATATAATCTTCGATAACACCACAAAAGAAAAACATGCACCACGCTTCAAATATTCTTTTTAGAAAGCGACACGAAACGGTACTTTAAATGAAACTCATGCTTTATAGGCACATAAGGCCTAACGTTTACGCATGGTTTACAAAGAGTACCTAATATTCATTTAATTACAGGCTCGAAAGTTGAGAAGAAAGCTTAAACAGAACGCTTTGTGATGAAAATGCAAGATATTTTTTATGACTCCAAAATGTTTTCGGTAAAAAAAGAAGAAAAAGTAAGGAGGCGAAATGATCAAATTCCTGCTGTGTGGCCTCATTAGGCCTAACGCGCGCAGGCTTTTTCAGGAAAGTTTTGAAATCTCACTTACTGTGTCTCTGAAACAGACACCTGGCTTCTCTTTGAAATTTCGTATTTCACATCACAAAGTTCTCACCAACAGTGTATATTTGCGTTCAAACGCGGTTTCATTGGGTCATATAGCTTTGCTTTAAGGGATCTCTTTACTTTGTCATATGCTAAACGATGGTGCCCAGCTTCCTTCAGTATATTTCTATGCGATTTCTTCTTGATATTCTATTTTACTTTTACTCATTCTCTCGTTCTTTCATATCAAAAGTTTTCCCGCTCCTGCCGCATAACTTTGTCCGATGCAACCGCTCTCCCTGTCAACCTACGAACACTTTTTTTTTGTGCGTAGTCGTGCCACATAATGTGTTTGAGATAGAAGGGGATAAAAATGTTATTATAACGCTCTAGAGAGCAGCAAAAGAAAGAGCTTCAGGAAGCGATGTTGGATTTCTGGATGAAGTATCATGACAACAGCAGCTTTTGTTTCGATGTAAAAGTATTGCTTCACGATATTGCGCAAGAAAAAAAATTCGGGCACTGTAGGCAAGGTCACCTTTGTGCGGTGCTCTCCCTCGGCATTCCGCTGATGTAGGAGAGGACGCAAGAGGAAAATACAGATGCATTTAGTGATAAGAGGACAGCGGGCGCTTTGGTGTGTGATGGCCCCCGCTTCATGCGTACCTCACTAGTGATCGCTGCTGCATCATTGCTGGGGGACTTGCCCGTTTGATGTGCTGATGTTAACATTTTGTTTTATCTGTGTTATTTCCTTCGTTTAGCGAAATAAACGCGCTTTACGCTTGCAATGTTTTTTTGTCATTTTTTTCTTGACTGCTTGCGCAGGCTTCGATCCTGATGTTTTCGTCTAAACCAAAGTTCGGGTTGTCGTAAAAACGGTGGAGCAGTGTGACAAAGACATAATTTTGAGTCTTCTTGATATGTTCGCGTGTTATTGCTTTCTTTGCAAAAAGTTAATTGCTTACCTGTCTACAGAAATATTTTGAGAAGCCGTATCGGAAAGAGTGATTCCGCCCCCCCCCCTCAGCCACCGTGTGTTAAACATATATATATCTGTGCATCTTTGTATGTGCGTGTGTGTCTATAAGATAATGAGGAAGTGGCTCACAGATACCAGATGGATCATACTTGCCACTCGCAGTAGTACTAAAGCATTTAATGCGTTTGCTACTTTATATCTTTTCTATGAATCGGAATGACTTTAATCAGCGCATTAGCAATCACGGACAAAGATATCGTAAGAGGAAAAAAAAGACTGACTTCAGGCCGGCTTAAGGCACAATACAATACCCAGAGCAGCCAAGCTACCTTCATTCGAAGTAGTGATGAACAGTATCCAGTTCCTCACTACTATAAATAAATAGCGATGAAGTTAGAAGGGCCTTGAAAGACATGACCAGGAGCAAAGCTGCTGGAGAATATGGAATAACAGTGGATTTAGTGAAGGATGGAGGCGATATCATACTTGAAATGCTTGCGGCACTTGTTACGCAATGCCTTATGACTTCAAGTGTGCCAGAAAACTGGAAGAACGCCAACTCATCCATAAGAAGGGGGACGTTAAAGAATTGAAGAATTATAGACCCATTAGCTCGCTCTCAGTATTGTATAAAATATTCACCAAGGTAATTTCAAATAGAATCAGGGCAACACTTAACTTCAGCCAACCAAGAGAACAGGCTGGCTTCAGGAAGGAATATTCTACGATGGATCATATCCATGTCATCAATCAGGTAATCGAGAAATTTGCGGAATACAATCAACCTCTCTATATGGCCTTCATAGATTATGAAAGGGCATTCGATTCAGCAGAAATACTACCAGACATAGAGGCATTGCGTAATCAAGGAGTACAGGAGACATACGTGAATATCTACAAGGATTGCACAGCAACCTTGGTTCTTCACAAGAAAAGTAGAAAGTTACCTATCAAGAAAGGGGTCAGGCAAGGAGACACAATCTCTCCAATGCTATTCACTGCATGGTTAGAAGAAGTATTCAAGCTCTTAGACTGGGAAGGCTTAGGAGGGCAGATCAACGGCGAATATCTCAGCAACCTTCGGTTTGTAGATGACATTGTCCTATTCAGCAACAATGGGGACGAATTACAACAAATGATTCAGGACCTTAACAAAAAAAGTGAGAGTGGGGTTGAAGATTAATATGCAGAAGACAAAGATAACATTCCAATCTAGCAAAGAGCGTTCAGCTTGTAATGAACCTTCAACACTTATCGCTTCTTACTCCAATCTAGCAAAGAGCGTTCAGCCTGTCATAAACATTCAAGACTTAAAGCTTCTCACTCGAATTTATCAAAGAGCATTCATCTTGTCATAAACCTTCAACATTCAACAATTGCCTGGCAAGAAACAAGAATTCAGGATCGCCAGTCGGCCTCTAGAATCTGTAAAGGAGTGCGTTTGTCTAGTTTAATTACTCAGAGTGGGCCCTGATTATGTGAACGAAATTTATAGAAGAATAAAACTGGGCTGGAGTGCATACGGCAGGCATTACCAAATCCTGACTGGGAGATTACCACTGTCATTGAAAAGAAAAGTATACAATCATTGTTAACCTCCAAGTTCCTGCCCCATATGTTAGCACCGGTAGAATACAAAGAAGCTCGAGAACAAGTTAAGGACCGCACAAAGAGCGATGGAACGAAAAATCTTAGGACTAACGTTAAAAGACAGGAAGAGAGCGGTGTGGATCAGAGAACAAATGGGGATAGCCGATATTCTAGTTGACATTAAGTGGAAAAAGTGGAGCTGGGCAGGCCATGTAATGCGTTAGGATGGATAACCGGTGGACGAACAGAATGGATACCAAGAGAAGGGAAGCGCAGTCGAGGAGGGCAGAAAACTAGGTAGGGTGATGAAGTTAGGAAATTCGCAGGCGCAAGTCGGAATCAGCTAGCGCAAGACAGGGGTAATTGGCACAGGGAGAGGCCTTCGTCCTGCAGTGGACATAAATATAGGGTGATGATGATGACAATGATGATCATGAAGTAATTTACCACAATGCGGTAGCTCCTAAGCAGGAGATATAGGGAAATGAGCAACAAGAAAATTTCCGTAGAATTCCAAGTCGGTTCGAATTGAGTTAAGCCTTTCACGTTTCGTGAAAGTTCCATGACACCGCATACTCAAGGAGTTTGCGCTCTCTCTTTTAGGGCAAGAAATTAGGCGCGGATGTATTGTAGGTCTTGTAGTTGTTCATGAGTCGAAGCTGTAGATTTTTAATTCAATATTGCATTAAATAAAGAGTGCTTCCTGGTTGCAGTAGGGTTTCTTGCGATTTATTTCCTTCTTTACTTTTGCGTGCTATGCTTTGAAGTGGCTGCTTAGAACCTGCTGCCATGCATATATTCTGTCTGACACTTGCTCATTTTGCGTCACATTGTCTAAGCTGTCTTGGTTTTAGCGACAGCAGCGCGAAGTATAAGTAGGGGTAAATATACAAAACTTTCTAGCAGTGGTACATGGCTGCTTTATACTTAAAATTTACATCTTTGCGCGTCTTTTTGTGTGTCCAAGAGGTCGGGCAGAGCCGCCGTATTGAAGTACAAGCCTGCGTTTTTCCTGTTCACTTGCTTAAAAATCGATGTGTGACACCAAAGATCGGTGTCATACAATGTAATGTCGATGCTCCGGAAAAATCCATTCAATTCGTCCATTTATAGCTTCTTACACCAATCCTGCAAGGAGCGTTCAGCTTGTCGTAAACTTTCAACATTTATAGCTTCTTACTCCAATCTAGCAAAGAGCGCTCAGCTTGTAATGAACCTTCAACACTTATCGCTTCTTACTCCAATCTAGCATAGAGCGTTCAGCCTGTCATAAACATTCAGGACTAAAAGCTTCTCACTCGAATTTATCAAAGAGCGTTCATCTTGTCATAAACCTTCAACATTTAAGTACTTTTTATAGAAAATACTTCTACACGGAATAATTTAACCGGGCCTGAAGCAAGAGGGAACTCGCTTTTCTGGAGGACAAACCTTCCCACAGAAATTCGTAAGCATCACAATCTGCATATAAATAAAGATGGCCTTGTACCCATATCACATAGGATTCTGTACCAAACGCAGTAGTCTGTTTGAATTTCATGATCATTTGGTGTGATTGATATTTACATGTGATTGCACGTCGTAATGTGCGAGAAGACAAGGTGAAAGGAAGGACGTCCTTGTGCAGGTGCTGTGGGCAATGCAAAAAAAAAAAGCTATAACAACAAATCAATCACGCGATCACAAGCCACTGCTGCGAGAGAAATGCATAGAAAATGGTCCGCGTCGTAATATGGTAATGTCATCACGAGAGAGCAGGAAAATCAGATGCCAGCTATAATTTCTCCAGCCCTGCTAATGTAGCATTCTTAAGCCCCCGAACTGATCCTTCTTGCGCATATCTCATGGATCGCGTATGTTATACAATACACTTTAAGCATATCTACGTAAGTTTGCATCCCAAGAATAGAAATCTTGTCTTTCCGCCGCTCTAAAAGTACTTATATTAAGTAAAAACAGACACAATATGGTACGGTAGAAGATATCAGTAGACATCGTTTTTTTTTTACAATTTATTTTTGGGGCTGAGCTTTCCAAAGCTACTCATTGTTTGTGAGATACCGCCGTTGGGCGGGTACGGTCGATAATTTTCACCAGCTGGGCTTTTCTTAACGAGCACCCAAAACTCCGTACGCTAACGCTTTCGTATTCTGCCCTTAGAACGATGCCGCCGCCGAAGCCGGGACTCGAACCCGGAACCTCATGCTCTTCATAATTAACGCCGCAGCACTGATCCACCACAGCGGCTTATTGCACATATGCACCGTTTTATACGCGCAGCCACGATACGAAATCTTCGGCGACATTGCGGCGATTATCAGATCGATTACCGCAGGTAGAATTCTGCTTCCGTTTTTTTCAGTATCGTACTTATCGATTATCTCACGGTGCTGACACTACGGAATGGGTAAGTATTTTCCTTTTTTTTACGAGAACATACTATAGGAAATACCCTGACAACACCGTGTAGTGCCTATAATTGCGAATAGACACAGGCCACCTGCATTAGGCTAATGACTTTTCGGGAGCCCACTGCACTTCCCCTGGGTGGGCGTCTCTGCTGCCCCAACAGATGTTGCGAGCAGGGGAACTAGTAAAGAGGGTTTTCCCGTTGAATACCAAGCATGCAATAAAACCACGATTGAGCCTGGCTCGTAAGCGCAGCCCGCAACTCTGAAGGCGACGGGTAGGAATCCCCACGGTGTGGCGGAAATTATGAGAGCTAGCGTCCGATAACCAGGCCTCAATCTCAGGAAGTGGTTTGTCGATGAGAATTAAGAGATCCGGACGCGAATATATTCTAAACATCGGCTGCCTTACTGGGCATGTTAACGTACCTTATCTTTAACGTCACCAATATACCTTCGTCAACAAGGACTTGAAATTTCATGTGGAAAGTGTGCAATGGTGGCATTCACCAGGAAGCCAATGTCTGCTTACGGTATATCAATTAACAGACAACTTATACCATACAGCAGAAGTCACAGGTTCCTGGGAGTCGTAATTGACAGAGACCTGTCTTGGACTCCGCACGTGAATTACGTGAAAAAGCGGCTGACTGCTATCTGTCACCTGTTCAGGTTCCTTGCAGGAAAAAGTTGAGGAGTATCCATACACGGTATGTTACAGCTGTACATGGTGTTGTTCGTTGGATTCCTGCGGTACAGCCTGCCTGCAATATCCAACACCTGCAAGACTAACCTCCGTACGATTCAGAGCATTCAAGCCCAACCCCTTAAGATATGTCTTGGCTTACCACGCAGTGCGTCAACGGCTGAAAGCATTGCCATTGCCCAGTATTACCCAATCACGACGCACATTACCGGTGAAACAATGCGTACGCATTTCAGACACTATGCGAGGACCCCTTCCCACCACCTGGCGAGCCTCACTGCGGAAAGGACCTGCTCGACATTTAGCGCTACTGTCAGTGCACATCGTGCATCGTTTACTTCAGGGTACGCACCTGCGGCCAAGCCAGTGTTTCCTCCGTGGTGTTTGAGCCGTCCACAAGTACTTATAACGATTCCAGGACTACAGAAGAAGTCATATGTACCGGCCCCTGCTCTAAAACAACTGAGCTTACTCCTCTTGCATGAAAAGTACAGCAACCACGTGCACATCTATACCGATGGATCGACTACGTCGTCCAGTTCTGGTGGTGCGGTGGTTATACCAACGCGAGGAATAACACTGCTGTTCAAGACATCGCATGTCACGACCTCAACGGCGGCAGAACTAACGGCTCTGCGTCGTGCACGGGAATTCATTGATTCTGAAAGACCTAGAAAATGGGCGGTGTTTTCAGACTCAAAACCGGCCTTACAGTGCATGCAGTTAGTTCTCCGACGCGGCTGTCATGAACAGTTGACATACGAGACCGTGAAACTTCACCATCACGTCCAACAAAAAGGCCACGAGGTTGTCTTTCAATGGGTACCTGGTCATTGTGGAATCAGTGGCAATGATTCCGCAGATAACGCTGCTCGCACATCACACCAAGAAGAGCTCAGCGTTCCAATTCCACTTTCGCGGACAGACGCCGCAAGGCAGCTTCGACACCTGGCACGCAGTCTCTCACTGACCGAGTGAAACTCGCCAAACTTAAGACTTACACGACTGCATCAATTAAACCCCTCACTGCAACTCCGACCTCCATTCGGACTTTCTCGACGTGAAGCTTCGCTTCTCTGTCGCCTTTGGTTAGGAGTTGCCTTCACAAAGGCACATTAATTGGAGTGACCGACAGTGCAGCATGCCAGGTATGCGGCAGCGACGAAACTATTGACCACCTGCTGTGCCACTGTCCACGATATGCCCCTGAAAGACAAGAACTTGCTAACGCGCTAAAAAAACTGGACAATCGGACGCTTTCCGTGCAGGTGCTTCTGGACAACATCGCTCGTCGGCCCATAAAGCGGTGAAGGCACTTTTGTGCTTCTTGAGGACGGCGGGCTTGTGTCAACGTCTGTGACTATTAGTGCACTAACACACGCGTCAGCGAACTAACCGCTCATTTCGCGTCTTTCCTTCCCTCCTCTCTCTCCCTGTCATTTTTTTGTTCCCTCTTCCCATTCCCCCGGTGTAGGGTAGCCAACCGGACGTTATTCTAGTTAACCTCCCTGACTTCTGCCTTTCTCTTGCTTCCTTCCTTCTAATATACCGTAAGATGCTGTAATCTGTCACATATGACACGTGGTTCTCTCGCTATTTTTGTAATGTGAAATTTGAATCTTGTGCTATATTCGTGCTTCCAAACGTAACACGTTATTATGATCTTTTTGGTCTCATATAGTTAAAACAGCGAGGCGTTTCTAAGTCGATTGCATCCCCACCATTTAGCCCCCACCGAAATATTCTGCATCATGCTGCAACAACGCAAGTACACGCAGTCGAACATGATCTATGCAACTTCGAATACCTGGTGAACATGACCACCTGCACGTACAGGTAAAACATTTTAGCAGTGAGTTCTTTCAAACAATGACGTTTAGATATTTCTCCCTATTTTTCTGCCATAATTCTTGCGCACAGAAACTAGTTTATTGCTTGCCGCGGGCCTTCAAGGCATCTTAAAGAAAGCCCTTACTGTGTTGACCTCCTCGAAACTATTACCTAAACCTCCTCGTCTGACGAGTTTCGTGTTCAAAGTGGTGCCGCAAAGTCAAGATGATTCGTCTTACTGCGTTGAGTTTTCGTTCTTTCCAAGCTGTTTTTAAACATTCTCTGACAATTTTTCTGCACCAGACCCCCCTTATTTCGGTCACCTCTCTTTCTTTCTTTTTTTCGTGTCTTTTTGACTATATCATCCTAATGAGGCCAAACACCTCAAGGAGTATCTATATCATTAGTACCGGGCTGCCAGCTCCCTTAGCGCGTTCAAGATGACGCTATTAAAGTTTCTTTCCCGTCGAAGTCAACCATGTTTTACTTCCATGTTTGCTTTGAACTGCCGTTGCGGAAGCGAAAAACTCATTGTCGAAGACTGCTTTTACCCTAAGGGCTTAGGCGTTGAACGTTAGTGCTTTTTTCGAAGCTCGGTAATCTTAAAAAAAGTAATAGCACTCAGGGAGACTATTTTCTTTCATTTTTTGGTTTGTACGGCGTTCGGCAGTGCTTAGCAAGTACTACGCCTCGCTTGCAAAACGGCTCTTTAACAAGAAACGGTCAGCCAGGTTTGTTTTCTTGTGTGTCGCGAACAGACCCCGCACTTTCTGTTAGTTCGGAATTCCTTCGAGTTTACCTTCTTTATAGCGGGGTCTGCAAAGCTCACGTTTTTTCGATATTGTTTCCCAAATTCTGTGGTAATTTCTGGTGTCTGCATTCAGTAGCTCAAAAGAAAGTAAACAATCGAACCCTCGAATCTTGGTGCATAAAGTCATCATCTCCTGAGATAAAAAGAAAAAAAAAAGCAAGAAACCTCTTTGATGTGCGAAGACTGCTCAACAAGGAGATGCACTGATTGGAGTCCTCGGTCTGGCCTTCCTATTTGCGAAGACAGTCGACCGCTTTTCCCCAAAAGAAAAATGAATAAGCTATACCTCCTTTTCGTATGATTAAACACACACATTACTCACACCACACTATACGCATTATATTAACAGGGACCCAGGCTCCCCCACTTGTAAACAGTGCGGGGCCTATCCATCAAATAAACACATCTTGTGGGAGTGCCCTGAAAACGCCATCTTGAAAAAGACAATACTTTCCAAATTACCGCACAACCAGCGTCCTGGCAGCTGGGAGGAGTGGACCACTCCCCCACGAAGGTTTGAAAAACTATGGTGGCCGCTTCTGGTGCAGCACGTCAAGAACGTTCTGGGCCAGGAGGCATGAGCCTACCAGGAGGCCCGGACTTGGGCTTTAGTTCCTTCGGGGCTAATAAATGTTATTTCTCTCTCTCTCTCTATACCTCCTTTTGCTTGATCTTGAGCTTAAAACACTTCGTCGGTTCCATACATAATGACCGATATCAACTGGCTTTCTTTGTCACAACGTTCATTTGCTGCTGCAAAGACAGAAAGCTGGAATTTGAGCGCTAAATGAACATTTAGTCACAGTGGCCTGCCTCAGCAGGTCAGATCTTGGCGATGTGCGATGTACAGCGATGTACATCGATGTGGACGTTGATGTTAATTTTGTGCACTTCTAAAGAAAATGTATATGTTATGTCATCTTTACACGTCACAACTTTAAGGTAAAAGTACAGAATAATATAATAAGGTCCGTCAGCATTTCTTTCGCAGGGTTACTACTCAGTAGCGTCTTGTATGAAACCACTTGGTAAATGTGCCCATTAGTATTTGCAAGCATGATTCTAATTCGAAGCATCATATCAACGCATATGCAGCGAAATTTCAGTTCAATTTCCTGCAACCTTCAATGCTCTAATGAAGATCTATAAAAAAAGTACGATCGGAATGCTTAGTTTTCTTTCAATCGCGAGTTAGCACTATATCGAAATGGTGTCCCATTGTGTCCGCACTCGTTCCTTGTACGTACTCTACCGCAAGATGACTACGAAAGGCACTGCACGCGCTCAAAAACAAGACAGGTATGTTTTATTTAGAATAAAAACAGAATATTGTGGTTTGATTCATAGGCTCCTTTTAGGAAATGTGAAATTATTTCACTAAAGTAAGGTCAGGGCCGTGATACAAATAGAGAAGTTTTCTCGGTTTGGTCGGTAATTCTCCTTTTTTTTTTGTTTAGGGGTTTATTTGAATGATTTGGCGTGCCTTCGTATGCAAACATATCATGTGACATGAAGTGGATACCTTAGGTTATTTTTGGCTGTCATAATTTTTCTTTTCTGTACCATATATGCCACTTTATGCACTTTAGTCATGCAACTGCTTTCTTCTCTTAGGAGGGACACATATTTTGCAGTTGCTTAAAACAGGTTGTCGGACATGAGCCACCAATTTTTTTAGGGCTCGTTGATGTGCTGCTGATGTGATGAAAATTGCGAATACAGAAACAAGGTGTCACTAAGCCCTTCCTGTGTGTTGCGGCCCGCTGCAGCGTATTTTCGTCGGCCGTCGTCAACACAGTAGACCTTGACAACGCATCCTCCATTCATTCCTTCTTAATGCTATTATTGTACGATGAAATTTCTCCCGCAAAATACAACAGCAGTATTAGTTAATTTACCATATATACCAAAAACACCGCCTTTCCTATCCGCGTAACTATAGTAGCATTCTTGTGCGAGAATAGGCCTTGAAGCGACTCTATACCCCGGACGCCGTCGGCGCATTGATGAAAACTGTCTGAAAACAGGATCCACCAGTCCCGTAATTGTTTTGGCATTCGGATTAGATTCTGGATTTATATAAGGCGCTGCCTAATGCTCGACCTGGACTGTAGATTTGATTTGTAGCGAAACCGAATCACCAAAAATAAATATCCCGCGACTAAATTGAGAATGCGGTTTGTTTGTTCTTTTTCTCTTTTCTAGCAAGTGTCCCAACACAAAGATACGCACAAATAAATAAACCATAGATTATGTCTGTGCTTCATAAAGCATTGAAAAAAAATGATGGGTGCATTCGTTGCTGTTATTTCTATTGGCAGTACTTCATTGTTTCATTGCTAATTCTTTAATCCTTTAGGTCATTAGACTTAGTTATTTGTTATCGTTCATTAGTTACAGTCGTGCTGCACTAGTCCAACTTCATTACTTAATTCATCATGACTGTTTCTTCACTGCTGTTGTCCCTTTTAGTACATTTGTTATATTTTCTACTTCAATAACTATTTACACATCCAACAAAATAATGCCGCCTCTATTCAATAAAATTATCTGCAGAGAGCATTTTTCCTTTCACTAAGATGCATTGCTCTACTGATTCAGTGAACAATTGCCCTCAGAATAGAGTGACGACATTCATAAAAATTACATTCCAGACCACCTCAGATACTCAGAAGCTTGAATGCGCTTTACCTACATTTACCTTACTGCGTGCACTGAGAAATAACTAAGAAAAAGCATAGCTATGCTCAATTCGCATATGTTTACTACGCTGGGTAAAATCTGAATAGTAAACAAGCCGAGCTGAAAACGCATATAGAGCGAAAGAGAATTGCATTTCAAAATGACATGGTTGCATGAGTCGAATATCGCGAATGAAACAAAACATATCCATGGTAGAATGTTTCTGAAACAAGATGCACCGTCCGGTCGTAATATTGAATGCCTGCAACGATTCGGAGCTCCAGCGCCAAAACATTTCTTTAAAAAATGGGATATTCAGAAGTACTTTGTTTTGAGGAAAAGTGCTAGCAAAAAAAGTTCTCACTCGACAAGTCTTATCATTTCTTTTGTCATCGCAGACACACTTATTCTATGATGTTCGCATACGCTAGCGGCAATGCGCCAGCGGCGTTTGCACTCTTTCTGCAATGAAATTATTCCACACAATTTGTACTCGATAATCCAGATGCAGAGCACTTCCGCATTTCAGCGTTTCCTAAACACACGTATGCGCACTTATTGACAAGAAGTGTGGCCCTACATCGACGTAAACATCGTGTTTGTTTGTGTGATTCGCCTCTTTCCCGAAATATATACCATCGTATACTCTAAATGCTGAACAAAAAAGCACGCAGAGTCAGGTCGTAGTGAACTTCAGCTTGAGGATTTCGACGCTCACTGAATCCAGTGGCTGTCGCTTATTCTTCGCACGGAAAATCCCTTTCTGGATTATAACTACGCTGCTTCGTAGCCTGCCTCGGACAAGCACTTTCGTTCTGGCTTTGGAAGGATGTTTCTAAAGGAGACTGCATTTCAGTCGACGAAACCCAGTTCCTAGGAATCGCGGCGCGTATTGAGTTCTGAGAAAGTAGTCTAGCCACCGTTCAGAAAGTTTTCGCCGGATTTATTCGAGTTGTGAAGGATCTCTTGCTGGGCGAAATGGAAAGTGTTTTTGCCAACAATACAGAAGAACGGCTCTTAAGCATTCCACTAGCGGCAGGTGCACCGATTAAAGTGTCCCAGGCCGCTCACATTAAACTACGACATAGGTATTGTAGCCATCAATTCACGGGGTGTTATGCGTTTAGTCTTTAATATTGTAATTTCAGCAGTTGCTGAGGAGTGTTCCAGACATTTTTCACTTCGCTAAGTAGTTATGGGCGTGGAATCTCAACACCAGCAACATCACGCTCGAGGTAAATCACTGCTCGTCATTCGATTCAAATTAACAACTCGACCGTTGGGGGAGGGACGCCTTGCCACCGCTTAACTAGCGAATTGTACTTCCAAAATTTGAAAAAAAAAAAACTGCACACACTTGGGAGGCAGGCGCTCCTTGCCCCTATTCAACAACCAAAATATTTTACCCCCCAAAAATGTTATGATGTAGCGTCACTTTCCAAGTTATCGAAATTGTTTAACGGGTGAGATTAGTGAGAGCATGTTGAGCAATTAATTTTTTACTGATTATAAGTTAAGCAGAAAAGTGCACTCAAACCAACAATATATGCCACAATTATGATGATGATGATGATGATGATGATGATTTATTGGCATCTTCTTTGAAACAGGGCGGTGACAACTACTCACCTAGCCTGCTTGTTTTAATCACGTATGCTATATACATGCTTTTTATCTAGCATTTTTGTATACATATCCTTAATCTTGTCCCTTCAAGATCTACCTTGCACCTCTACCTACCACTGTATAGGGGATCCGGTCGTATCAATCTTTTCCCTGTTTTTTTTTTCACCAATACTCTAATCGTCTCTTGCTTATTTCTACGGCTGATCTGTTGATGTTTCCTTCCACTTTAAGCCCAAGCGCTTCTGGGAGTTGCATGTTACCTACGGTTCTCGCTGGGTGGATCCCGTCGCATTCCATTAGGATGTGCTGAGTGGTCTCTGAATCTTTACTGCAGCATACACATGCCTCATCTAGTTCCGAATATTTGCTCCGGTATGTTTTTGTCCTTAGGCTACCGGCTCGAGTCTCAAATAGTAAGGCACTGCCTTTTGTGTTATCGTACAGATTTTCCCTTCTAATTTCTGTCTCCTCATTCTTGTAAATCTCCATTGTTCTTTTTGTTTCCATTCTTTGCGTCCAATTCACTGTCTTTGTTTCTCTCACTTTCTTTCTGGTGACTCCTGGTTGTCTATTTAGAGTTTCAATAATCCTGTACTTCCATTCTGTGTCCACGGTTTTCAGGTACAGATGCTCGTGCACTTTAGCCGCCCATTTATTTTCACCCATCTTCTTGAGTCTTTCCTCAAAGCTAATTTTGCTCTGTGCTTCTCTGACTTCAAAAGAGACCCAATCCATGTCACCCTGCACTGCTTCATTTATGGTTTTTCCGCGGGCTCCCAAAGCCAACCGGCCTACCGATCTTTGGTTAACTTCTAACCCTGACAAGATATCCGATTTTAAGCATAGAATGGCATTTGCGAACGTTAGCGATGGCACCATTACTCATTTCCAAATTCAATACACCTCCCCTTCTTTGTGGTATCACAGTGCTATGTGTTTCAATATTGCTGCATACCGCTTCCCCTTTATTTTGAGGTTATCTTGCTGGATGTTTGAGTACGTCTTTCCTTCGTTTATGTATACGCCGAGGTATTTATATTGCTTGACTATGGATATGACTTGCTGGTGAATTGACACCATATAATCACTCGCCTCTTCATTAAAGATCATAATTCCGGATTCCTTTGTGCTAAACTTCAGGCCTAGATTTGTTGCTGCGTTGCCACAGATAACCACAACGTAACCACGCTTGTGGTTTAAGAGCGCCATCAAGCCGAGCGTGCTTGAGAGAATTAGCCGATCCAATGCTGTCTAAAATTTCCTTTGATTATTATTCGAGATTCGATTTATATGCTTTCATTACATAGATCTTTACATCATCCTGCAATTTTCCGAGTTTTTATGTTTTCGCCCCTAAGTATCCGCAGACTGCCACTTGATGAGTTTCTAGCTGCTTTGGACAAATCTCACGGCTGTGGAAATTTTATTTTGTTGCATTGTTCATTGCCCACTCCTGTTACTGCCCTGTGTCTGGCTGTAAAACGTTAAAAAGAAATGAAGGTAATTGCCCAAACTAAAATGTTCTGTTGGGCAAAAATCACATCGCCGAACGCGTAACACGTACGCATAACAGTAGAGATTTCTACGCAGCTAGGAAGGTTGAAACATCGACCTTCCGGCTATTCGGGTAAAACCGTTGAAATCCAAAGATACGGGCCGTTGCATTACTTCGCGGCTGAATGGTAGTACAGGCAGCTTTCGCGTCATTTCGCTGCAGAAGCAGGCGTTAAGATTATTTAGATGCTAAGTTGGCTGTGAATTGCACGCACTTCACGGCTGAACGATATTACAGATGTTTTCACACGTCTCCAATGCAGGAGCAGGACCGTTTCCTCCGTCACCACTAAGCCTAAGCCTACTGGCAGGCAAGCAGACGTCACTTCCTTGCCCTATCAACATGGCATCGAAAGAACCCGTCTCTGTCGTCTGGTTCCGCGTAGCAGACGCCAAGCTGAACTCGTCCAGCGGTTTACCTCAAAGTATTGACAGCAACCAGGAACCAAAGAAAGCTTACGCCTTGGTGGCTCCCGAGCCGCCATTGACCATAGTGTTGGGAGCAACTGTTGGACTAGTGGACGGTGCCCACTGGAAGCAGCCATCGTGGATCGGCAGGGCATTCTTTTCACTGCTCAGTGATCCGCCCGCTTTGCTTCTCAACCAATTGAATCCCTCTGACACCGGAAGTTACGTGTGCAACGTTTCGTACCGCGGTGACAACGTAACCGACGCGGGTGTGACCATAACCGAGGCCATCGTTGAGCTGTTCGTCGCAGGTGAGTAGATTCATCGGGGGCATTGAATTTTGCTCGAGGAAGTAGGCATAGTAAAGTAAGTTCCGGTGACTATGTGCATTTTTAATCATTGCTTTTCATTGCTCTGCCACAAAAAAATTTGGACACTCGGTCATGCGTATTCGTTTTGCCTTCTCGTAAAATTTGAGCAATTAGAGTACGTCAATTACTATGTTTTTTGCTCGCGCAAATTTAAAGAGCAGTGCATCTTCATATTGGTGACTTCGCGCTCTGCAGTTTGCCTGTACCGATCGGATTCATCATGAACACTGTCGGTATTGCTTCGATGTGATGTGTGTTATTTAGAGTTTAGTTGTTTTTGCCATCACGCTGAGCAGTTTCAGCAATGGCGCCCGCGCAGTTTCGTGGAAGTAAACTGGAAAGCACTGGTATGCATGAGGCACGGCCTAAGTATGTTAGCCATCTAATGCGAGCTATGAAGAAACCATAGAAAGTTACGCCAATATTCGCGACTTCATCACAAAAAGAAAGTAGAGAAGCTGCGTCCTATTAGAATATTTACTCGGCTACGTGTTAAGTCACCCTTAAAAATTTAGTCAGTCGCAATTTTTATAACTCGAAGATTTAACCTAAGTACTTCATTGCACCAAACAAAGAGAACGAGAGATTTTGCCATAATCGTTAGGGCTAACGTGGCGCCCCTTCATTTTATGAGATAAGACCACGACGAGCCCTTCAATTATCAAAGTATGATCGTATGTCGTAACAGTGCTTACTATTTCTACTCATTTTGCGTGACCTTCACTGTCAGTAGATGGATAATGTAATCATTGATACGTGCAAATTCTACAGGTACAAGGAAGGACGGAAAGTAAGAGGTGAATGGCAGAGAGGTTAACTAGGTCAAGTGTCCGATTGGCTACTAAACTGCGCAACAATATAGAGGTCTGTACACGAATAAGAAGACGCTTCGTCGTCCTCAGTCCGATGGCCGCTAACTTTGTCATCGAGTATCACGTGAGAATATTTCGAGTGTTTTTCAGCAACTGCCAACCTGTCATGTCAAAAGTCGGTAATGTACGATTCTGCATCGTTGCTTCACACATGTATAAATTTGGACAAGAAAGTATGGAATATTCAGTGACTTTAAAGCGACTGATCGAGAACACCTTCAATACTTATAGCGTGCACCTTTCGGCATCAGTCGTTAAATATTTGGTGACGAGGCATGTTGTTATTACTGTTTCATAAAATTCTAGTAAAAATTGTCTACATCTTATTCTAAGCCGCGAACATGTGGCTTTTATTCTTATTTATTCTTTTATTCTTAGGTTGGGACTGCGGTTCTACGCAGTCCCAACCTCGAAGGCGTGTTTTTCTTAGATCAACTGCCCGACAAATACGTTTAACTCGGCAGATGTAATAGATGGAAGTAAGAAAAATAGTACCCACACCACGAATGCAAACTAAAGCAAAGGAAATTTTTCGCGTGTTTCGCAAAAGTGCGCATGATTGAAAATTTGAAATGAAGTGTTGATGGAACATTGAAAACATATTGTACAAAGTATGTATTGAGCATAAAATATGGGGACACAATCTTCCGCGAGTGCACCTCAATGAAAGAAATCAATAAAAAATAAGGAATAGGCTGATTATTGTTTATCGTCTAGACTTCCTATTGTCTTTGCTCTTCTTCATACGATACTCTTTGAAGTGCGATTCTCTTGCTGTATGGAAGTCGGTGTTCAATCTGTGAACTGTCAGTTGCCACGAGCGATAGCGCACTCATTTTTTTTTTTTTAAGTTCTGGAGGGCTTTCAAAAAGCACTGTCCCATTTTAGGCGGGAAACGTGTCAAGCACGCCTTTATGCCCATTCATGTCTTTCTTTTTTTTCGTCTATATTTCTCTGCTGGGACGAAGCATTTTCCTTCTGGGTTGTGTTTGTCAGAGACGCGGTGCCCCGCGTCAGGGAATCAATCGGCTTAAAGAGACGAAGCTGCTTTTCTTTCTCAAAAAGTACCAGCAGGGAGAACGCAGATCTTTATTTTTCCTCCAGGATGACCAGAACGCAAACTAAATGAGAAATTCGCTGTTTAAGGATTTTGGTATTGGCTTTGTTTACGAACCTGCTTTTCTTTCTCAAAAAATACCAGCAGGGAGAACGCAGATCTTTATTTTTCCTCCAGGATGACCAGAACGCAAACTAGATGAGAAATTCGCTGTTTAAGGATTTTGGTATTGGCTTTGTTTCACTTTAAAACCGTTAACGCTTGGTTGTTGTTCTTCTTATTCTTCATTATTTTTGCGACAGCAATTGTACGGATGCTCGGGGCGTATTTGCGCCGTCGGCGTCACCATGCTGTCCTGATGTTGACGACGCATGCGCGGCCTGCGGGAGGATTAGAAGTGCGTTTGGCTCCAAAAGCGACAAAGCCACGTGAGCGCACCGTCGCATGATCTGCACAACCGGCTCCGCCGCAGCCGGGGCAGTATTCTGGCTTCCGCTGCTGGCGTGAGCGTCGTGCGGCTTTACATTAGCCTTCCTGTCAAGCAGCTGTGTGTGTATCGCACCTGGGTGAAACGTCGAGCTAAATTTGCGTTATCATTTCTTGTGGGACGCTGGCCAACGCCGACAGATTTCCTTCGGCCGCATTCTCGGGCGCCGTCGAGGTGCGACTTCATCAACGCCGCCGGCACACTCCCCACAAGGCCAGCGTTCGGAGACGCCTTCAGCGCAACGCTAAGCCTTACAATCGCTTTCAATGCTTCGGACTTTCGGGCGAAAGTGGAAGCAAAAATGAATTTCTGTAATTTTGGTTGTGAAATGGACTAACCTTTCGCCCGAGAATGACGTTCTTGAGCAGCACTCGCAGGCGTCACCGCCGTTGCTGTGTAGTTAGACGGCCATCGTCATTGTCATGGAGTATCACGCAAAGAAAAGGAAAAAAAAAAGACGGCTTCGTTTATAACGTTTGACATATCGTTCTGTCTGTGGCCTAAGATGTCGTTGTGACACTCAACGTTATTCTATTGCACATACATTTTATGTTTCTCTTTTCTTGCTACTGTTGCCTTGCTACTACGGAGCGTTAAATCATGTTTACAAACTGTGTGCAAACCTTCCCTTTATTGCGATAGCAATTATATGGACACTTCAAAAGCAGATTTCTGCCGTCGGTGTCGCCGTCGCCGTCGCCGTCGCCATGAGGTTCCGTATGACGTCAATGGAGATGAAATCGTCGCCGCGCGCCGAACGCTGTATGTGCGAGTGAAAGGGCGCGAGGGGCGCGCGCTTTCACGGGGAGTGAACGCACGGCGGAGAACAAACGCGCGTTCTGCGCCGTGCTCCCTTAAGGGCTGCAGATGTAAGCGTCTCTTTCCTCCTTTACAATCACCATATATGTAGAGCAAACGCGCCTCTTCCTACGCGCGAAAGGCCATGGGGAAGGGGGGGGGAGGGAAGGGAGGCGACGTTTAGCTGCGGCACCAAGTGCCTATTTATATCAGAGGCTCCGGCAACAGTCACCAACGCCGCACACATTTTGAGCGAACGCGGGCATAACGCCGACGGCGTCAACAACAGTTCTGCGTGTTGCCGGTGCTGCTGTATGTCCAAGTTTATACCGCTGATAAAGCTAATATCATTACTCCGTATAGCTCTCTACAAATTTGCTATCGCAATTGATGCTTCGCCTTTCAGGTGAAACTGCGTCAACTTTTTTTTGTTATGCAGTGTTCTTTTGTCTCTAATCCCGTTGACTGGCGAATGTATAACGGCCACCAGACTAGGCCTCTGGTGCCAAAGTAATGTCCGCGTTGGTCTGCATAATCACGACAATCACGTTTGGTTAACAATAATAATAAATAACTAAATAAGTAAACAACAAAATGAACATGTACAAAAGAGGTGGATGGATAGCTGAAGTTATCAGCAGGAAAGTAACAAATATAAATCATTCAATTATTGGCGTTCTATACGTGTTAAAACCGCCATCTGATTGACTTAGGATTAACTTGAACCACCCTCGGGTTCTGTAACGTGCACCCAACGCACAGCACACGAGCATTCTTGCTTTTCGCCCCCATCGAAATGCGGCCGCCGATCCGTGACTTCGAGCTTAGCAGCGTGAAACCATTACCACTGAGCTGTGTCACATGTATTGTGATTAACCAAGAATCAATCATTCAGTCAATCAAATAATCAATCAATCAATTATTTATTGAGTGGCGGCGGTGGGTTAACTAACAATTTCAATCTGTTTGAGGCTAAAGTCTCTACATGGGATCCTGTCTTCGTCAGGGCTCCGTCCAAGCTGACAAATTCCTTGTTTGTCCCACTAAGCGACAACTATATAGGATATTTTTTTCGTTTTATCGTTCACAGAATTTCGAAGGCTTGCCCGTATGGATATGTAGCACATTTCTAATTCTTGAGTCAAATTACTCTAAAATGGACAGGCAGCCTAACGAGATCTCTAAATTCATAATCGGCTAATGAGCAAAAATTTCGCTGACTACATCTTAAACAAATTACATTAATGCGCATTGTAATTTGCGTATTGTTTCCGGTGAGTTCGCAAAGAGGATAGTTTGAACTAATTATGAGAATGGCGCCACTTTTGCGATGTGGCTGCCCAAAGATTGCAACTAAATGCATTGATGTTCTGGGTATTTTTGAGCTTAAGCGCATAAGTAGTAGTATTTAAAAAAAATTAATTAGAACAACAGTAAATCCTTACCGCAAATGCGACAGCACTTATCTCAAAACCGATGCTAGTTTCAAAATTCATTCCAAGCGAATGGGCCGTGTGAGATCAGTTGCTGTAATTCGTGAATTGCAATATGTGCGTTAAAGCAGTTGGTTAAGGAGTTAAGTAGAGAAATTGTATTAATTAGTGCTTTTTGATGTAATAAAAGCAACACTTCTTCACGCTGGGATGCGGTTCTACGCAACCACAACCTCGAAGAACAGTTATGGGCTGTCCAACGGGCCCGCGACGCGGTGGAGAGGCTCGGCGCCTCTCTTTCCCGACGTGGGAGCGGCCCGCTGCGCGCTAGCGTGCGCCCTAAAGGACCCTAATAAAGTTTTTCATCTATCCATCCACCTATTCGTGTAATTGAGCTCAAACAGTAGATTTGTGATACACTCGTAGTATGCCACAGAAGACATTAAAAAAAAATTGCATCACCCTTTAAAAACAAGGTATTTATAGAATACGCCCTCGCCGATGAGTCCCCGCAGGGGCGTCTGCGTCAGCAGGCGTTTGGTGTGTTGCGACACCACGGACCCGAGCACACGAGGGTTGGACCCTCCCGCGTCTAACCGTGCGCGGCTTAGCCGTGTCCGGGGAAAGGGGGATCCTGGGGGTTGAGCCAACGCTGAGTGTTTGGACCTTTAAGGCCCCTCGGCGGAGGCAACACACCCCTTTGGCCTCGGCTTCACGTAGACGGCACCCCCGGACTGACCCACCCGGGGGAAATCGGTAGTTGCCTTTTCCTGTCTCTCTCTCCAATCTTCGTCTTTCTCTCTCGCCTTTTTATCTTTCCTGTCGTCTACTCTCTTCTATATTACTTCCGACCTTCTTGGCAGCGAGGGTTAACCCTGTGTGAGGAGCCAACCTAGGTTACTTCATATTCGGTTATAGTGGTGACGTACAGTTGGCGTCCGCAGGACTTGTTTTCTATAAGACCTGTGGCGTCCCCTTGTTGGGCTCCATGGTGGGCGGCTGGCGTTACTGCCGAAAACTGCAAATTTGGATGGATAGATCCTTTCCCAAACTCCCTGATCGCCCTCAGAAACGAGGGCGCACCGAAGAAGTATTTAAATTTTTTGGCCGTAACACCGAGAACTTCCCCCGCTATCAAGTAATTCACTGTGAGAAACCAGGAAAGACAACGAGAATGATCTCGCCTTTCCTCGTTTCCAAATGTCTAACTCAGACAATTGGCCCAGGCTATCAGGCATCCAGACTAGCAAGTGGGGACCTTCTTTTGGAACTTCACGACAAAAAGCAACATGAAAAACTATCTAACCTAGTGTCTCTTGGGGACATAACCCGTTTCAGTGACCCCACACCGCACCATGAACACCATCCGCGGTGTAGTTTCCGATGTTGATCTCATGGAGCTTACCGAGATTGAACTTCTGGAAGAATGGAAAGAACAGAATGTAATCAACGTAAAACGGATCAGAATGAGGCGTGATGGTAAAGAAATTGACACTAAGCATCTAATACTCACATTCGGTTCCAGTGTCCCCGCAGGGGCGTCTGCGTGAGCAGGCGTTTGGTGAGTTGCGACACCACGTACCCGAGCACATGGGGGTTGGACCCTCCCGCGTGTAGCCGTGCGCGGCTTAGCCGTGTCTGGGGAAAAGGGGATCCTGGGGGTTGAGCCGATGCCGGGTGTTCGGACCTTTAAGGCCCCCCGGCTGAGGCAACACACCTCTTTGGCCTCTGCTTCACATAGACGGCACCCCCGGACTGACCCACCCGGGGGAAATCGGTGGTCGCCTTTTCCTGTCCCCCTCTCCGATCTTTTTCTTCTCTATTTTTCTGTCCTCCCTGTCCTGTCACCTCTTCTCTTCTGTTACTTCCACATTTTTCATAGGCGGCTTGGGTTAACCTTGTGTAGGTGCCCTCTCTTGGGTTTTATATAAGGTTATAGCAGCAATGTACGGCTGGCGCCTGCAGCCTTACACGTGAAGTGCTGTAGCGTCCCCTTGTTGGACTCCGTGGTGGGTGGCTGCCATTGCTGCCGAACAACACAAAATTGTTATGGGAACGCCCGCTTTTCCTCGACTTCTTGATCGTCTCCCTCAGAAGAGGGGACGCACCGATGAGCTTCTCAATTTGTTCACCCGGCCTAAAGACATCTTCCCCCGATATCAAGTAGTACATAGTGAGAGAACGGAAAGACTAGCAAGAACCATATCCCCATTTGTAGTTGCGAAAACCCTGACGAACACGCTAGGCCCTGGCTATAAAGTCACCAAAATGCCAAGTGGGGACCTTCTGCTTGAGCTACGTGATAAGGAACAACACAACAGACTCGGCAAGCTTGTGACTTTTGGTGATGTCCCAGTTACTGTTTCACCGCATCGCTCCATGAACACAGTACGCGGGGTAGTATCCGAAGCAGACCTCATCGACCTATCTGAAACCGAGTTGTTGGAAGGTTGGAAGGAGCAACACGTCATAAATGTGCAGCGCATCGTTATGAGACGGGACAACAAAGAAATTCCCACGAAACACCTGATACTTACCTTTGAATTAAGCGTCTTGCCAGAAAGCATCGAAACAGGCTACACAAAAATAGCAGTAAGACCATATATCCCAAATCCTAGACGATGCTACCAATGCCAAAGATTCGGCCATGGCTCGCAGAGCTGCCGTGGTCGACTCACCTGTGCCAAGTGTGGAGTACAAGGCCATGCCTCAGACAATTGCGAGGCTACACCTCACTGCGTAAATTGCGATGGTGACCATCCAGCGTACTCCCGGTCTTGCCCAAGCTGGAAAAAAGAGAAAGAAATTCTAACACTGAAAGTCCGTGAAAACATATCGTTCAGAGAAGCACGCAAAAGGTGCTCACCGTTCCACACGACCACTTACGCTGATGCGGCGCGTCAAGGGGCAGCGTCGCAGCGGCTACTGCCACCAGCCCAGCCCGCGCGCAGCGAGCTGTCGCTTGTGGCTCCTGCCCCCAGGGTGGAAGGAGCTAAGTCTACTCCACCTAACCAGCAACAGGCCCGGTTACCCTAGGGTTGCCGGCACCACAACAGCCCTCGGTGGCAGCCTGCGCTACGCGAAGCGAACCCGCAGGGCCACCAGCCGCTCCCACGGTGGGTGCAGTCAAGGCTGCCTCACCCTCTCCGGCCATTGCTGGCTGTGGTAACACCCGGCGCAGCTCAGGCCCAAAGGCAGCCCCATCGACCTCCGGGCTGGTGGGCACAAATGTCTCGTCCTTCGCGGCGAGACTCTTTCGCGAAACTTCTCGCTCGCATGAGCGCGTGTCCGGCGCCTCTCAAGAGGCAATGGACACTACACCCATCCCGACGGCGCACCAAGCGCCTAAGGAGCGGCGAGGCTCCCTCGACCGCTTCAGAAAGGACAAATCCCGCGTTACAGGGCCTGGAAAGGGCTCTGTAATCTAAGGCAATACTTCCGTTTTTAGTACACACAGCACCAATTTAATTTCATTATGGATACACAAATTATACAATGGAACGTCAGAGGCCTTCTTAGGAACCTCGATGATATCCAAGAACTTCTTTACCAACACAATCCAAAAGTGCTGTGTGTACAGGAAACGCACTTAAAATCAACACATACAAACTTTCTCCGACACTATGTTACGTTTCGTAAAGACCGTGACGATGCTATCGCATCATCAGGCGGTGTTGCCATTATAATTCACAAAAGCATAGCATGTCAACATTTGCAGCTACAAACGCCCCTCGAAGCAGTGGCAGTTCGACTTGTTCTTCTGAACAAACTCATCACCATTTGCTCGCTTTACATTCCCCCACATTACCACTTACACAAACATGAATTTCAGTCCCTTATAGACGAATTGCCAGAACCTTATCTTGTTCTTGGCGATTTCAATGCGCACAGCAGTCTGTGGGGCGACTCTCGTATCGATGCGCGAGGTCGTCTTGTTGAAGAATTTCTTTTCTCGTCTGGTGCGTGCCTCCTGAATAAGAAGGAACCTACATTTTACTGTATTGCAAACGGAACCTTTTCTTCTATTGACCTTAGCATAGCTTCCCCGTGTCTATTTCCTGAACTTGAATGGGAAGTTACCAAAAATCCTTACGGGAGCGATCACTTCCCGATATTACTGAGAACAACCACAGAAAATAAGTCTCCACCACAAGCCCCTCGATGGAAGGTTGATACAGCAGATTGGGAGAAATTTCGAACTCTTACTAGCAATATCTCCTGGGCTGACATGTCTTCGTTAGGAATTGATGCTGCTGTAGAGTATTTCACTGCCTTCATAATTGATGCCGCTTCTAAATGCATATCCGAAATAAGTGGTGTGGCATGCAAACGCCGTGTCCCATGGTGGAACGACGAATGTAGGAACGCTCGTAGGAAACAGAACAAAGCGTGGGGGTTGCTACGTGATTCACCGACTGCGGAGAATCTTATCAACTTTAAGAAGATAAAGTCACAAGGCAGGAGAACGCGCCGACAGGCCAGAAGAGAGAGTTGGCAGAAGTTTTTATCAGGTATACACTCGTATACAGATGAGGCCAAAGTATGGAACAGGGTTAACAAGGTGAGAGGACGACAAACATATTCACTCCCTTTGGTAAATACACAGGGCGACAGCTTGGAAGACCAAGCGAACCACCTGGGTGCACATTTTGAACATGTGTCGAGTTCATCGCACTATTCTCCGGAATTCACAAAATACAAAGCAGCAATAGAAAAACTAAAACTAGACCGAAAGAGCAGCGGGAACGAGCCATATAATTTACCTTTCTCTTTAGCAGAGCTCCATGCATCACTCGCCTGTTGCAACCAATCTGCCCCAGGCTCTGACCGCATATTATATGAAATGTTGAAGAACCTACCCTCTGAAACGAAGAAAACCCTTGTCTGTCTGTATAACTCTATATGGACCTCCGGCGAGATCCCCTCTGCCTGGAAAGAGGCCATAGTGATCCCTATCCTGAAGCAGGGGAAGGATCCATCCTCTGTATCGAGTTATCGGCCCATAGCGCTAACAAGCTGTCTCTGTAAAGTCTTCGAAAAAATGATAAACCGTCGCCTATTACATTTCCTAGAATCAAACAGACTGCTTGATCCATACCAGTGTGGTTTTCGCGAGCGTCGATCCACCACTGACCACTTGATACGTATTGAGGCGCAGATACGCGAAGCTTTTGTTCACAACAGTTCTTCTTGTCTGTATTTTTAGACATAGAAAAGGCCTACGACACCACATGGCGGTTTGGCATACTGAGAGACCTCTCCCACTTTGGTATACGTGGTAATATGTTAAATGTGATTGAGAGTTATCTGCTGAATCGCACATTCCGTGTTCGAGTTGGCAATGTTTTATCACGACCTTTTGTGCAGGAAACTGGTGTACCCCAAGGAGGCGTGCTCAGTTGCACACTCTTTATCGTTAAAATGAACACGCTTCGTGCTTCTTTACCACCAGCTATCTTTTATTCCATCTACGTGGACGACGTACAGATAGGCTTCAAGTCCTGTAACCTCGCAGTGTGCGAGAGACAGGTACAGCAGGGGCTCAACAAAGTGTCTAAGTGGGCAGAGGAAAACGGGTTCAAAGTAAACCCCCACAAAAGTTCTTGTGTTCTTTTCACCAGGAAGAAAGGTCTGGTTGCAGATCCAACTATCGAAATGTATGGACAACAAATACCTGTGAACAAAGAACACAAATTTTTAGGCATCATACCTGACTCTAAGCTTACTTTCATTAACCACATAAAACATCTAAAGGCGAAATGCCTAAAAACAATGAACTTACTGAAAATTTTATCTCACACATCCTGGGGCACCGACAGGAAGTGTTTAATGAACCTTCACAAGAGTCTCATTCAGTCACGATTGGACTATGGTGCCGTAGTATATCACTCTGCCGCCCCGAGCGCGCTAAAAATGCTAGACCCCGTCCACCATCTAGGTATCCGCCTGGCCACTGGCGCATTCAGAACAAGCCCCGTCGAAAGTTTATACGTAGAATCCAATGAGTGGTCACTCCATTTCCAGAGAACATACATCAGCTTCACCTATTTTCTCAAAGTACACTCCGATCGTGAACATCCTTGTTCTGCAACCCTTAATGATTTGAAGTGTGCAACGCTTTTCTATAATCGACCCTCTATGAGGCGGCCTTTCTCATTGCGTATAAGAGAACTTAGCGAAGAGATGGATATCCCACTTCTAGAACATCGCCTAATGCCTCCAGCTAAGCTTTCACCGCCTGGGAGTGGCAGGTGATAGAATGTGATCTATCCTTTGTAGAGGTCACAAAGCACGCTCCCGAGCTCGAAATTGCATCCAAGTGCATCTTACCCC